>NC_031799.1:74125183-74143188 GCF_001522545.3 Parus major | reverse complement strand
CACCCTGCACACCCTGCATGGTACACTGTGTGTCACACCACACCCCTGCACACCCTGCACACCCTGCATGGTACACTGTGTGTCACACCACACCCTGCACACCCTGCACACCCTGCATGGCACATCACATGTCACACCACACCCCTGCACACCCTGCACACCTCTGCACACACCCTGCACACACCCTGCACACCCTGCACACCCTGCACACCCTGCATGGCACACTGTGTGTCACACCACACCCTGCACACCCTGCACACCCTGCACACCCTGCACATACCCTGCACACCCTGCATGGCACACTGTGTCACACTCCCCTGAATTGGCTCCAGTAAAGCCTGCAGAGGTGCACTGGCCCAACAGGGGCACCTGGGCTTGCACAAAGGGGTCTGGCCTCTAGTCCCCACCACCAGCAATGTCCTTGCAGCACATAACATGGAGAGCAGGGAAACATGCAAAAATAAAGGTCAGATGATTTTCCTTAATTAGTGAGATTTAGCCAGATTGCGGAGCCTAAGTAGCAATGAGCTTTGTAAAAGGGAGCCCTGGTCGGATCAAAGTCAGTGCAGATAAGGGGAGCTCAAGGTCACTGAGGGAGCTGCCCAGCAGGGCCATTTGCATAAAAAATTACTGTCAGAAATAGGCCAGAGAGGCAGCCCTGGCATTTTGATCTCTTGGCCTTTGTCATGGAGATTCCTGGTTCAGAAGGGAGGAAGGCCAGTGTCCCAGATAATGATTAACTGTTTTAATGGCATTCATTCATTCATTCTGCACTAACTACTCATGCAGAAAAAAGGGTTATGTAAAATGACATTAGAAGAAAAATCATTTGTAATCGTTGCATCAGGCTGCACTTTGAGGAGACATTAGGAGTAAATCCATGGCGTGGTAGGCTTATGCTTTATCTTCTGATATTTACTGAGTTTACTGGTGCATGAAAAGCTTTCAGCAAGAATAGCAGATGGGATGGACCTTTCATAGGTAATGCTATCTACCAGGTTATTACTTCTATATATTGATAGTGAAGTAATCTCCAAGATATCACCCTACAAATATAGATTATTTAAATGTTTTTAACCAAAAAAAAAACCCTATAACATAAAGAAGCTGTGTTGATGAATAGTTTATTTTGTACCCATATGGCTGAATCCTTAGATGCTTTTTTAAGTCTTAAATAATAAGAAAACAGAGGGTTTATAACATTCAGGTTTCCTTTTTTGGTTGGCTTGGGAGAAGAGTAAAGTTATGTAGAGTTGTAATCTGACCTGCAAGTGTTCGGTTTAATTTTTTCCTTAAATGTGACCTTTTGCGTTAACTAAATAAAAGCAAGTAGGGCAGGGGAGCTGCCCTGGGAGGGGAAGGATGGGGTGTAGGATGTGTGTAAGCCCAAAGGACTCCCATGCTGCAGGAACCCCCCATGTCTGCTCATGCCCAGGTTTTGGGGTGGGGGCCCACAGTAAGACAAGGCCACTGCAAGGGTGTTCCTCAAGGAGCTTATCTTTTCTGTAAAATGTCTGGAGAACTGGGTACACATTTTGCTAGTTTCAGTTTTAGAACACTAATGATGGCCAAAACTGTAATTACTGTCAGTGGAGGATGTCATGCTGCAGGTGAAGGTGTCAGGCTCCTCAGTTTCAGGCACATGATGTCTTGGAATGTGAAGGATCATGTGTCTGAAATCATACCTGTGTTTTGCTGTCATCATACTGCACTTCACAAGACTCAAAAACTGTGATTGCTCATTCTCAGAAGGTCTTCATGTTTCCTTTTAATGTCCCAGCTGGCAGGAGCAGAGCAGTGCCACGGAGGTGCCAGTCTGATCTGTGGTGGCCACACTGCTCACATTCCAGTGGCAGAGCTCCCTGGCAGGAGCAATCTCTGGGGCTGTGGTGCAGAATTCCCCATGTGGTCTCCAGTAGCATCACCCTTGAAAACAAATTTAACACAGGCAAGAGTCTACATAGTGGGAAGGCAAAGGAAGGAAGGGTCATTGCTACTCTTCAGGAGCCCTGTGCAAGGCAGAGGGGATTTGTGGGGGCACTCCTCATGCTGAAATCTAACCAGAATAATGGTGATTGATCCAGTAAATGAATCAGGTTTTTCCCCCAGGGGACTACACAAGGGCTTGCATTTTGGTTTGTTGTTTTTTATTTCCTTGTCTCTTCTACATATGATAAAAGAATACCTGAAAAGCTGAGCCAGCTTAAGAGTGTCACTTACACACTGCTGTTAGCTGGAGAGGTCTTGCTGTGAAACATGGGTGAGAAATATAGATTGCTTTATAGGTGGTAGTTTTTCCCGTTCCCTGTTTCCCCACCTCTTGTCACAAATCACTGTTGGATGTGTCACTCTTTTTAGTCTTCCTTCAGGCCCCTCCTGGTGTGTGGGTGTGAGCTCAGGAACAGGACTCTCAAACACACACTGAAAGCCAGGGCTGGGGAGTTCACAATGAGGTGACCCTGCAAGTGTGATCAGATTCATAAAGAACGGCGTTGGAAGGTTCCTCTTGTTCCTGCCTATTTTACAAACACTGCTGTCATTCTTCTGGAGGCTCTGACTGAGAGCACAGTGGCTCCCACAGCAGAAGAGCGTCATGATACACATTTAAAGAAAAAAGCTATTCCTGCAATAAGCTTTGCCAAGTACTACAATTTTCTGTGAAATCTGGGCCTCTCTTCCGTTCTCCTTTAGCCCCAGAGAAGGAAACACGCAGAGTTCAATAAGGTTGCTCCTAAGCCCCACTGCTTTTGGGGCAGGATTCCTGCATCCCTCGTTAGTCCTGGTGCCTGCCCGTGCCAGAGGACTGTGGCAGCAGGTCTGTGCTGGGGGCTGTGGCTTGGGGTTTCCCATTCTCTCTGTGGGCCATGGCATTGTGCCTCCCCAGCTGCACCTGACGGCCCCTCTCAAAGAGGAGGGGCTGGGACACAAGGAGGAGGGGGAGAGATGAATCAGTAGTTTGCATGCAGAGCTGAAATCACATGGCCTGCTGCACAAGATGCCAGCGATGCCTCTTCCCACCTCATTTGCGATGCTCAGGCTGAACCTCGCTCTGCGAATTACAGTAACGTCAGACACTTGCTGCTTTTTCCAACTTAATATTCCAGCAGCAAGTGTGAGTGTATTGATCTAAGCCTAATAAAATTATATTTATGTAATTTTAATTTATTTTTAATTCAGCATTCAGAATACCGCCAGACCTAATTCTTGCCCATTTCCATCTTGCAGACAAAGCCAGGACCCATCAAGGCAGCTGGTTCCCACTCGGAGCGCTCGCTGTCCGTGTACTGCTACAACTGCTCCCGCAAGGGACACCTGGGATATGTAAGTCTTGGCACTCTCTGCCAGGGTGGAAACCTTTCCCTGCCACAGTGTGTGTGTGTGTGTGGCTGGAGGAAACAGCTGGAGGAGCCAAGCTGGTGTGTGTGACACGAGAGGAGTGTGACAACAGTGCTGCTGTGGTGGTGGAGGCCCGTGTATAAAGTATAGCACCCATCTAATTGAAAGATAGGGAGGCAAGGAAAAGCTGCTGTCTCTTCTCAGCAGGTTCATTGATTTGACACTGCCTGGGAGAGAGAATATTCATTGGAAAACAGTTGCTGAATACAGCTTTTTTTTTTCCTTTTTTTTTCCTTTTTTTTTCCTTTTTTTTTCCTTTTTTTTTCCTTTTTTTTTCCCATTAGTGCCTCGCTGCCACTTTCAACATCACGTCAGGTTTTTCACCACAATCAGCCCAACTATTTGAGTGCTGTTTTGGAAAGCTTCCATTTCTGCCTGCTTGTGATGATCCTTATTTGTAGTTAGTTTAGTTCAACATCTGAACTAAGTTTGGCATTGCCCTTCTACAAGGTGCAGCCTGGTAAAAGAGATGTCATGAGCCTTAAGTGGCTTCAGTAAAGACAGATGTGGCTGCATCTTCCAGGGTGTTTTGACAATGTTTATCACATTTTCTGGTGCCTATCAGGAAAAGTTCAGCTCTGTAATTACCAATACAAAACAAATAATAGGGTTCTTTATTTTATGGAATTAACGCAGAAGCCAAGCCACAAATATTCTGGAAAATGAATGTTAATCATGCATTGGATACGTTTAGCTTATTTTTTCCTGTGGCTTAGAGACAGCAAATTGCCAAGAAATTCCTCTCTTCACTTCTGCCTGCTCTTGTGTGTCAGCCCTATCAGCTATCCAGTATGTTTTGCTAAAAAAGCTTGGGCCTTTAGTTTAGTTTACTTTTAATAAACTGTCCCAAAAATGCCACTGGAGGAAGACAGACATACATGAATACAAGTAAGGCTGCTGTAAAAATAATGAGTAATTATTAGGGATGCTGTAAATAGATTATTTTATTATATCAAATATTCATATCATATTTATTTATAACTTATTAAATAAGTGATTATTAAGGCTGCTGTAAGAATAATTAGAAATTATGTGTGAGGAGCTGATAGTAAGTACTTAGATTGAAAGTGGTAGAAACGGTACAAAATCAGAAAAAGAGGAAAGCAATTAGTGGACATTTTATGCCTCTCAGAGTTAAGGCAGATAGGAAAGTATTTGTAGTAGTGTACAAGGAGCAGAAACAGCCTGAGCAACGACTGTATGAAAGGGGATAAGTCAATAGCAATACAAGAGGGCAGAGATAACAGATCTTCCCGTGTGCAAAAACATAGCAAAAACATAGTCCCAAAAACAGGCAAAACACTTGCAGGAAAAGTGTTTCTTCTCTAAATTTCAGCAAAGCAAAATTGGCCAAAAATAAGCTGGGAAATACTAAATAAATCAAAAATGTATCTCTGATCTGCTGTGCCTTGGGAAAGGAAAGAGGAGCAGGCAAGGACAGGGGTTTCCAGGGTGGCACTGAGTGGGAGCAGTAGCACATGCAGGAAAGCTGCTGGTCCCAGGGTGCAGACATGAGGTGAGCGACAGCTCTTGACAGCTCCTGGAGATTGGTGAGGCCCAGCTGTCACTGGAATGGCTTCAAAGTGACGGAGAGTAGAGTTAGATTAGCTGTCAGGAAGAAATTCTTCCCTGGCAGGGTGGGCAGGCCCTGGCACAGGGTGCCCAGAGCAGCTGGGGCTGCCCCTGGATCCCTGGCAGTGCCCAAGGCCAGGCTGGACATTGGGGCTGGCAGCTCCTGGGACACTGGGAGCTGGCCCTGCCGTGCCTGGGGTGGGAATGGGAGGATCTTTAAGGTCCCTATCAAGCCATTGTGGGATTCTATGTTTCCATGATCTCAGCAGTATCTAAGAAGAGAAAGATGATGAAGCAAAGCACAGTAGGTAACAAGCAATGTGCAAGGAGGATAAAGGAGAATAAAACACCTGTCAGTATCACATGGTACCCAGAAAAAAGGCAAAATCATAGGAAGTGTTCCTGTTAGCCTAGCTCTGAAGACATGGATAAAACTATGTGTGCAGCAGTGACAAAACTTATATTCCTGTTCCAAGTGTTTGGGAACACGGTGCCAGAGTCAGCCCCTTCCTCGCCTCAGCTCTGTTCAGGGCTGTCCTCCTCTTCTTCCTTTCTGCTCCCTGCAGTCTGATGTGTGCACACAGCAGCCTGCTGCAGGGTTGGCCTGTGGTTTGTACCCGGGAGGGAACGGCACACAGTGAAACCCACCCTGGCTGTCGGCAGCCTCTGCCTCCCGTGGCTGCTCCCCGCTTTCCCCAGCCCACCCACCCCTTTGGCCAGCCACACCTCTTTGGTGTGAGCCTCACACAAAGCAGCCCAGGAGCCAGGGATGCCCTGCCATGGCACTGTTTGTCTCTGAGGGGCCAGGCATGTGCAGAGCAAGTGTTGGGTCCTGCCTTGCTGCAGGACTGCCCTGTCCCTGTGTCCAGTAACTCTGCCAGCAGCTCGCCTGCTCTTCACCTGTCTTCACCTGGTTCTCATCATCTCTTCTGTGGGTGTTTGAGGTGTGCATTAACTGCAGGAAGACAGGGGATCCCTTCTGTGTGCTCAAAGAGCAGCAGTGTTCCAGTGAGTGCAGGAGGGATTATGAAGGATTATGGTATATGAAAATGTCAGTGCTGACCCCACAAGTACAGAGCAGGACCTGGAGGACCTGGCCCATTTCACTTCCAGGAAATCTGCACTCAGCCACCTCTAGTGACCTGAAATGTGTTTTGCAGGAGTGCTCAGAGAAGCGGATGCGGGGAAACATGTTCCCCACTTCTCCCTTCATCTACTACTACGACGATGAATGCGACATCAAGAGGAGAGCCAACAGGTTAAAAAGAAAGGTGGCAGGTATGGTGTGTTGTGGGAGATCCCTCCCAACTTTCAGCTCACTGTTTCTGCATTTTAGAAACATTGTGGGATTATTTTCATGTGTTGGGAAAAGCTGCATGGATTTGAACAGGTAGCCTGGTGGTAGTAAAAGATTTGTGATTTTACTCATCCGTGTCTATCATGGAAATTGACTGTGTCAAAGTCACTCAGTGAGCATTGTCAGATGTTTTAATTCTGAAAAATCTGCTGACATTAAAAATGCCATGAAATAGCAGGAGGGGGATTAAATCACGATTTGTTGGGATTCTAGCCTGATGACAGGAAAATCCCACAGTGAAAAAAATCTGCCACAGATAAATTTTTGTCTAACTTCATTTGTATCTAAGGAGAGCTGTGATGGCTCAGGTGCCAGGTTTTAGGTTTTGTAGGTACTGAAATAATCCGCTCTGCTTTCCAGACCTGCAGGAAGCTGGCCTTCTGCCAGAGCAGTCTGAAACACCGTTGCAGGAAGAACAGCTTGAGGTACCCAGCCACAAGAAAAAGAGCAAACTTTGGAAAGAACAGGGGAAGAAAAGCAGGAACAGTGAGCAGCTGAAGAAGATGAAGGTGTCCCAGGCAAAGAAATCCCAGCAGGAGAAGCACAGGAGGGGTGTGGAGATCCACTGTGAGCCAGAGGACTTCCCTCGGGGGTACAAGCAGAAGGGGTGCAAGGGCAGCAGGGTCTGCCACAAGTCCCTTTTCCAGGCATTCTCAGGCAGCAAGGCCATGTGTGTGCAGCAGCCTCGAGAAGGTGCCAAAAAGAAGAAGAAATGGAAAAAGCAGAAAAATGCTGGTCCTGACAGCAGGGACAATCTATTCCTTATAAAGCAGAAAAAGAAGAAGTCCAAACAGAAATCCTGGTGATGGCAGATACCACTGGCATTCCATGGCTCTGGCTCTGCCTTCTCTTTATTCCTGTTCCCCTCTTAGCACCTGAATTTGAGTCCGTCCCTGACCCAGCACGCTGGGCACCGTCACCCCCCACGTCCATCTCCACAGCCAGGGGGGATCACTGCACCTCTGAGCTGTCCCCATGGCAAGCAGGACCCGGTGCTCCTGAGCAGGGGGGTCTCAGAAATGCTGTATGTTTAATTTCTTTGCTTGGGGGTGTGGGGGCACGCTGGGTTTGGCAGGGTTTGTTTCTTCACCAGTGAGATGTGGCTGTGCTGTTGGAGCACAGCACCTTTGGGGCCACTGCCAGGGAGACTTGGGCCAGGGGATTCGGGGTGGGAAGCAGGAACACAGCTACAAAGCACATCCAGAGTGCCATGGGCACGTCCCTCCCCCTGAAGGGGCAGCTCAGGCTCTGCTTTATGCTCTGGGATGCAGCAGTCACCCACCTGACTCTCCAGAGCAGTGCCATCCATCCACTGCCCTCAGGGCTCAGCTGCACCCCTGTCCTTGCCGGCAGGGCAGCAGAGCAGGAGACAGCAGCTGGGCCTGGAGCAGAGTTTACATCTCACACTAAATCTGACCTTGTTCCTTTAGATGTGGAGGCTGTTTCTGGAGAAAAAGAAATGGAGTGTGAAGAACATACTTGGTTCCAGTCACACTGTGCTAAAATTCAGTTTTTTTTAAACACAGTTATTTTTGTACACTGGAATTCAGCATGTTGTTTTAAGGTTTTTAAGAATAAAATGCTTTATCAAAGGACTAACACAAATAAAACTTTACATGAGAAATATTGAAGAAATTATTCCTCAGTTCCTTGCATTTCAAACATAATTGAAAATAATATTGTGTTCTCTCTCCTGAGCTGAAGCTACATCACCACAGACAAGAGTAAAGGAAAAATGTAATGCATTTGCACTCTGCTGTTGAGAAAAGGAAGTTATCCCTACCCTGCTGCTCTGTGATGTGCTCTCTGCTGTTCCACTCCTTAGTGAGCAGCTGATGGTAACAGCAGTGTCACTGAGGTGCAAGTCTCTCCTCGTGCAGCCGTCCTGTGTTAAAAGTAAAGACTATTTGTACCCTGCAGGGGTATCTGGAAAGGGATATGGGCACCCAAGGAAACACTCTCATTATGCCAGTGTTATCTGGCATAATATACTATGCTAGTAGTCCCTAAATTCATCGGGTTTTTGTTTAGCAACTCAACAGTGAGAACACAGTTGTTCTGGTGACCCTGTCGTCCTATTTCAGAGATATTTGTGGTAGAGACACACCTGCACAGTATTTGCAAACCTAATGTCTGGGTTTCATGACCTAGAATGACCTTCAGCATGACCTTGGCAACAAAAATTAAGTTTTGTTTAACTTCATTTATTGCTTGATTGAAAAATTCCTGATGATACTGGAAAGAAAATCAGTTTTAGCCCTATTGGAAAAATATTAAGTTAATTCCACCCCTGAAAATAATTGTTTGTAACATGGAAACAGCTCTTTTCACAGATGCTGTGTTGTACATCCCTTTTTGGTTTTGAATTCCGTGTTTCATTTGAGCAAAAGTCACCACTGGTTTTAGCCAAACCAGCACAAACCTGTCAGGCAGGGAGGAGGGCTGTTTCCAGAGATTGTTCTGGTATCTGGCCAGCTAAGCTGTCTCGAGGTGCCTGCATTTCCTGCAGCTGGGAGAGGTGCCTTTGCATCACCCGTCTGCAGTGCCAGAGGGTGCAGCAAGCCCGAGTTCTTCCTAACTCCTCCCCTGAGGACCTGTCCTTGGCCAGCACAGCAGGAGTCAGAGCAGCCAGGAGCCCCAGCCTCGGTCTCTGATGCTCAGTGGCTTCAGAGAGGAACATTTTACCGTGGACACTGCTGCTCAAACCCTGCTGAGTGCTGCTGGGCAGAGCCTGCCTGGCCTGGGGAAGGCAGTGGCAGGGAATTGAGGCACAGTGACTTGCACAGACAAATCTGGCTGCTGACTGTGGCTCCTGCCCGTCACTGGCACCACAGACAAGGAGTTTGTGGTGGAGCTGCCTCTGGATGTCAGTCCAAATCTGCAGGTGCCCAGCCCCACACAGCCTTTGCTCTGGTAGATGGCTGCTGCTTGTGATGACAGGACAGTGAGTAAAAGATGGAGGAAGCATGTTTTCCAGGACCATGGGAAGGGGAAAAAGGGAAGCAGCAGCCCTGGAAGCAGGTGGGATCAGGGTGAGGAGCATCATCCAGGCCTCAGGCCAGGATCCGGCTGGCAGGAAAAGAAACAAGATCTTGCAGTGGCACATCCAGTCTGGGGCATGGACCAGGAGTGTGTTTGGGTCCTGGCAGGGAACAACATCAATTCCAGGACTGACCAGTGTCAGGCTTTGCAGAAATCTGCACCCACCAGGGCACTCAGGGGGGAACTGGCAGGTCTGGATAGTGCCACCAGCAAGGAAAGAGGGACCTGGACAAGGCTGGCTTGTTGCTGGAAAGCACCTGGGTAAATCAGGTGTGACATAAACTGCAGCTCTGGCTGGCACCACTTGAAACAAAGCAGGTTTTGTCTAGCACCAGCTGTCACCAGCAACCAGTGCCCCCCAGCACACCCTGTAAGGCCTCTGTGGGGCAGCTGATGGATCCTAGAGAGGTCAGCAAGAGAATGAAGCAGCAGGAGATTGTTTACATTCAGTGAGGAGGAGAGAACAAGGAAAATGGCAAAAAGGGGTGGATTTCCCAGCATCAGCAATATCAGCATGTCAGGTGCTGTGAAAGGGCAGTGTTGTGTTAGAATCATGCACCAAGCCTGGCAGCTGGCAGAGTGAGTGGCTTCCATCGAGCTCTGCTTTATTCCATTAAACCACAATGTACCTCAGCCTGTCACTCCTGCCTGCTTTCCCCCTCCTTTAAAGAACTGTCAGTCCTTACTCCAGAGATGCCTGGCACTGAAAAACATGCTCATCCCAGGAGAGGACGGTGTCTGGAGGTCACAGTTGATGTGCACTGGTGAGGCAGCATGAGGAAACCTACATTGCGTGAATAAATAAAGGGCTGCAGCTCAGAGCCAGCACTGCAGAGGAGACAAGATGGATGGATCAGAAGGTCAGAGTCTTGTTGGGTAATGGGGGCAGGTGTCCCAGGAGTGAAGAGGAGAGAAGGGAGTATTGGCTCCATCATTTGTTGCAGCCACTACACAGAAAGGTTGAGGAAAGGAGTGCTGTGATTTGAGGTGTCTGTGTCCATGGCACACCTGTGGGAGGGAACTGGATGTGTCTTTGTGACATATCACAGGTCTGGCTCTTCCTGGAAGTGTTTCTTTCCCTGAAGTCTGTCTGAAAACATCAGTCTCTCTGTGCAGCTGTTGTGCAGTCTGCAGGGACCACCACAGGTGCACCGGGCCACGTCACACCCAGCACCAGCAGCCCGCGGTGACAACACCGGCCTGGGCACTGGGGCTGGCCTCAGTGCCACTGTCAGACCTTGTTCCACCCCACGTGTCCCTGAGCAGCCCCTCAAGGGCACCGAGCAAACCTGAGTTCCGTTCACCCCAACAGGTGGGCACTGGCACTCCAGCTCCCAGCAAGGATGGGCACTCCACTCTGCACCCTGAGATGGGACTGAGGGTGACAATGGCAGAGCAGGGTCAGTGACAGCCAGCCGTGGCACCACATGGCACAGCAGCCAGTAATTGCACTTTTTTTGCATTGCAAAATGATTATTAGCACCTGAGTTCATTATCAGAGCAAATTTAATTTTTCAATGTAAAGGAGCCAGTTGTATTTATAAAGGAAACACTGTTGATACAGCCGGAAAAAAAAATTAATTCATGATAAATGTAAGGAAAACTAATAGTCTTTAACCAGGGCAATATTTGACTGTGTCTAATTGTGCTTTGCGAGGTTTGAAAAGTCCTGCAAGAAATTCTTGCAGAGGCATTTTGCACTTCTCCTGATGAAACTGCATTTAAACATTGGGGTTTTTTTTAATTAACCTTGTGCCAGTCTGGTCAAATCATAGAAATACTGTTGTGGAAAGCTGGTATTCTCTGGTGTATTTGTGCATTGGCAGGGGCATTGTGTGCGTTTGGGAAGGTCTTGTCTAATCCAAATCCATTCAGGCAGAAAACAAGGAAGAGGGAGCAGAGGCAACACCAAGGGCAGAGTGGCCACAGGGAGCCCACAGCCAGGAGAGGAGGCTTTAGCCGGCACCAAAGGGGTTGGGATGGCAGAAGTTTCACAGAGACACACGTTCCTGTCTGTTCACTGGCAAGAGCACAGACGTGCAGGCAACATTTGGAGTGATGCAAATCACTGATTGCATGTGGCCAGAGCCAGTCCAGCAGAAGAAGGACAAGCCCAGCTGAGGCTTCGGTGCCTGGGTGGGTCAGAGCTCCAGGGGGCTGTTCCTGCTGGGCTCTCCAGAGGTTTTCTGATCCCACTTGTGCCCCAGTGCCGCACTATGGCACCAGCCACCTCCTTCATGTGGACAGACTGTCTCCTTCCAGCAGACAGCAGCAGGAGACCTGCATCCTCCATGTGATGAGATCCTAGATACAGACAGGCCCAGGCGGGGTACAGACCAGTGAGCACTGTCACTCTGGGCTGAGGTCTCTGGAGCAGCTGGTTCCAGCACCTACACTCCCACTGCTGTCTCGGTGGCTGCTGAGGGAAGGCAAACCAGGCGGTCCCAGTTTATGAAAGCATTGGGCAGGATGGCCCCCACTGTTTTCCTGGAGGGGTGCAGGTGTTGCATAGGGGACATCTGCCCCTTTAGTGTCCTGCCCCTTCAGCCCTGCGGCCGGTCCCAGCCTCTCGCCCTCCCACCGCAGTCGGCTCTCCTCAGGACAGCTTGGAAATGCGCCATCTCCTCAACTCAGCTGCCAACTTGAAGCCAATTTGCATTGGATAATTATTTTCAATTAAGTGATAACAATCGTGTTCTGAACAGAAGTAATCTTGTCCAAAGGCCAAACAGTTTATCCAGTCTCGGAGATGAGGTGCCGCTCGCTCTGCCGCCGTTATCGCGGCGCGGTGCGGGGCGCCGGGCGCGCAGCCAGGGCGGGCTGTGCGGGGCTGCTCCCCGCGGGCTCCGCGCTCCCCGGCCCAAGGCTCTCTTCCCCAGGAGCCGAGAGGTGCTGCTGCCACCGCCGTGGCTTCGCTGCGGTGTCCGGGGAAAGGAGCCGCTGTCTCTGGGGGCTGCCAGTCCCGCAGCCGGGGCAGCCGGGCCGGCCGCAGCTCCTGCCCCGGACAGGAGGGCACTTCCCCGCAGGCTGACATCTCTGCTCAGCATCCTCCCCGGCAAGGTGCCCGGGCCCTGCAGGAGCCAGCCGGGTGTGCACGGACATCCCTCGGCTCTGGCTGTTCTTGCTCTCCAAAGCAGCACCAGGCACTGAGGGTCCCTCGCGTACAGCCAGGGGTGGGTGCGGGCTGGTGACAATCCCTGCAGAGCCCTGCCTGACAGCCATCAATCTGTGGCTCTGCTGTCACTGGGAAGAACAAGTGGGGCTGCTGCCACAGAGCAGCATTAGCCAGACCCTCTTCCGTCTTCGAGGAAGGAAAGAACCACCCCAGCCAAGGCACCGCCAATCTGGCAGGAGTCACATTAGTTTGGCACTGGAATTGGGAGGCTCTGGCCAGCTCCAACACAAGGAGGAGGAGCAGTGGAGAGGCAGCTGCCATCCTTAGGGCTCCAGCGCAGCTGCAGCAGGATGTTTGCTGAACCCAGGGCTCTGTCACCGTGACCCAGCCCGGGTGGGCCCCACGCCCTCCTGCCCACACCGCACTGCACGGAGGGCTGGCGCTGGAGGCTGGACCCCGCAGCCACCGGAGCCAGCCCAGACCAGCAGTGGGGAGGCTGCACTCACACAGATCTCATGCTGCACTTTCCTGGAAGGAAGTTGGGTGGGGGATTGAAGAGCTTTCTCAATCCACCAAAGCCCAGTCAATTGGGAAGATTGGACTCCGGAGCTCCTGCAAGTGAAAAATAGCAAATCCAATATCTTTTTAGTGGTGTTTTTATATTCAAATTAGACATAATCTCCATGAATAAAATTACTGTTCCCAAAGGGATCATGCCCAATTTAAATGTATAAAATGTCATTAAAAGGGTGCTGGCTTGCTATTAAAATTTAACTCCAGCAAACCCCCAATGTCATTTGTATTATAGTTTTACAATTAAGGCAGAGATGTTGGAAATAATAGTTTTGATGTACAATCTGGTACCACACAGTAGCAGCACATTGTTCCTCAGAAGCTGCAGCCGGACCATTTGCTGGCACGGCCCCGGGACTGGGCACAGCCCTGGCACTGCCGAGTGGCAGCCGGCTGGGAACAGGTCCCTGCCCTTCCCTCCCACTCATGGAGCCACCTGAGAGAGGCAGACACAGAGATGTGGGTCTGCTGGAAAGGGCTGGAGCCTCCTCTGTTTTGGGTCTGCGCCAGGCAAAGGATGTGGACCCCTTTCCCCTTTCCCAGCTCTGCTCTGGGTTTCCCCCAGCTCTGCCACACCAGTGCTGTGTGCTGTGTGCTGTTTCTGTGGGGAACTCAGCACTGCTCTCACGGGCATGTGATCCCCACAGGGACCATCCTAGGGGCTGCCTCAGCCGCACAGACATGGGGGCATGGGAAGAATACCCATCTGCAGCTGTAGGGTGCTGGCCTGCACATCCCAGGTGAGTGCTTTCCATTCAGGTGAAGGCTCCAGAAACAGCAAGGAGCGGCAGCAGGAGAATGGGATGCAGCAAGAAAATGTCTGCTTGGGGTGATGATGCCCTGTGCCTGGTTTTATTTCATCTTTAACCCAGTGCCAGTGTAGCTGGTGGGAGCTGCTGGCTGTTTTCCACATGGCAGGGGAGGGAGGTTAAGGAGATCAGATTTGTTGGGTGTTCTGATCATGGCTGGTGAGCTTTCTGACACTCTGCATGTCCCCCAGCCATCAAGAGACCTGACAAAGTCTGTTCCCATTCTCCCTGAGGCTTGGAGACTCCACTGCTGCCTCACTGTCGTGTGCTACGGTCCAAAAGCAGAACCAGGTGATCCTAGGAGGTGGACAGCCACCAGAGCAATGGCCTGCCCTGTCCTGCCCCAAACCCTGGTGGTCCTGCTCCCCCCAAATCCCCATTTCCCACCATTCCCAGTATTCCCAGTGGGATTTCCCTCAGCTGGGCAGGTTCAGATTTTGCAGTTGAGACGAGGCAAGCAATGTTTTAAAAAGCTGTGGGCACAGAGTCGCTGGGGAAGGCTGGCAGGAGCTGACCATTTGGCCAGAGTCTGCAGCCTGTACTGGCTGTGGACAGCCAAAATTGGCCCCTTTAGCTGGAACCTGCCAGGGAAACAGAAATTGGAGCAAGCTCCCCGGAGCATTCCCAGCTGGCGCTGGCAGTCGCCCCGAGTGCACGAGGTCCCTCGGGAGCAGAGCTGCCAGACCTGGCACCAAGCAGGCCCAGGAGCCAACACAAAAACCTGCTCCCTGGGAAGGGGGGGCTCAGGAGCAGCCTTCAATAATGTACCAAATAATTACTGTGCATTAAAGGGTATAATGCATATTCAAACATGCATTTAACTTTCAGACCAAGCAGGTGAGTGAATACGCATGTTATAAAATACACGTATTTAAGTAATGTGCAATTAATGGGGCAAAACAGTCAAAACTATTTATTACTTCTGGGAACAGAACAACTTTCCAGCATTTTAATTACTGCAGCATTATTTTGAAAACAAAGATAGCATTCAGTCTTTCACAATCTCTCTCCTTTTCCCTAAGGAGCAGAAAAACTATGTTAGAATCTATCACTCCTGTGTGTAGGAGGGAAATGCTGAGCAAAAAAATAAAAGAACATGCAGAGCCCTGGGAAGGTTGTGAAGGAACAAATTACTGCAGCAGGAGAGCAATAAATAACTCTACAAAATAAATCTTACATAAATAATATACATTCCATTATATTATATAACATATATATTATATAGAATTTGCAAAAAACAAACCCCAGCTTCTACACCCCCTGTGTCTGCGCCCTGAGGGGGGCACGGGGATTGCTGTGGGGAGCAGCACCATGGGCAGCAGTGCCACAAGGACACAGCACTGGCACAGGGATCCAGCAGGGGTGGCACTGCCACCTCTTGCCCTCCTGGCCAGGCCGTTAGCCATCCCCAGGCAGTGAGAGGTCCCAGCCCCGTGGCTCTGGTGGCACCCGTGGTGGCAGCTGGCACCACTGCATCATCCCCTGCCAGCCTCCTCTCCTGTTGCCATGTCCCAGGCCCTCCTGGGGCTGCTGGTGCAGAGCAGGGAGCGCTCACCTGGCACCTGCAGGGCTGCAGATGGGCAATGCCCCATGTCCCCTCGTGAGGGTGAGGAGGGAAGGGCACCACGGTGTCCTTCCATGAGCTGTGACATGGAGAGGCCGCTGCAGGGGACAAGGAAAACGCCTCCTCTGTGTGTGACTGCGCTGCACAGGCCAAAGCACAGGGACAGGCTGTGCCATGGGTAATTCTTACCCAGATTCCCATGCTGAAGCACAAGAAGACATGTAACAAAATCTTTGTTTACTTCCCACACCTTCATGTTGTCACTCCTGGACCCTCTCTGGGCACAACCCCCTGGACACCCTGGGGACCCACATCCCACTGGAGACGGTGGGGAGCTCCCCATGCTGTGCTGCTCCTGAGGGACACGGGGCCCGGCCTGCAGCAGGACCAGCAGCACCTGAAGGTGCAAAGCCTGCATCTCCCCAGGCTTCTCCTCCTGTGCAGAGCTGCCTCACGCTGCCTCTGCCTGCACCCTGAGACCCAAATCCCCCCTTGTGCTGCGCCGCCCCGAGCACCTGCTGCACATCCCACCCACGGAGGGAGCTCGGCTTCCACCAACAGGGAAAAGCAGCCACTTAATTAAATACATTTCATTTTCGAGGAGCTTTCTAAATTTATGCTAATAGCTGAGTGCTTCTGAGTCGTAGGCTGACAACACACCAGGTCATATTTTGCATTAAAATACATGAATCCAAAATGAAAATATTGGCAGGTTTGGCATCCATCAGTCCAGTGGGGAAATGCCCTACCCAGGCACTTCCAGCAGTATATTGCATCTAGAGCAGGTCAGAGTGCGGGCCTGGCTGCTCACACTGCACATGACCACATGGAAAAGGTCCCTTTTAATTCTTAAAAGAAAAGGAGTTTAATCATTCTGAGGAACTATACCTTCAGGGTATCATTTCAAAAATACAGGCAGAGATTAGGAGGGATTTGTGAGATTGTGTTTATTCCCAATTTAAGTGCTTTCCATAAATTAATTATAAAAGCAAGCCCAAACCAGTCAGAAGTACACTGGGAAATTCTCAGAGTGCTAGTCATTTTCATGCACTAATATTCATGCCATCTGCCTGCCTTTTTTCTGCATTTTGTCTAAATACTCTGTGGTTATCCTTGTCCTGCCTTGCTTTGCTGTGCCTTGTCCCTGTGCCCCTGCCCGCTGCAGGTGCTGCCCCAAGCACACTGCTCTGCTTTCACTGAGAACAGCACAAAGAGGAAGTCATGTTCTGGCAATTGGAAAGTTGTTCCCCTGCAGGCGCAGGCTGCAGGTTTATTCTCTTTTATAGGGATTTTATAGGATTCACCAGTGGCCCTGGACAAGCTCTCACCCCAAAGGCTGCATGGAGCACTAAGGTTGATATGGCCACTGTGAATTCACTCCAGGCAGAGCTCTGAGCCTTCTTTTAAAGGCCTCTTTTAAGAGAGAATTAAAATATCATTCCTAGAGCAGCATCATTTCAGTTGTTCCCAGATACAAAACCCCAGCTGTGCCTTAAGGAGGAGTAAAGAAACCGCTGTGGTTGGAATCCCCAGTGGGAACAGGATGTTTTCCCTGTCTGTAGGAAACCTCTGAAAATGCTTTAAATGTACCCTTGTAGCAGGAGTGTGACCGTCCTGTCCCACAGAGAAGGTGGGATTTCACCTGCCTGATGGATCCCGAGCACTGCGGAGCCCGAGCGAGGGGGACGTGGGCAGAGGGGGACAGGGGGCACCGTGGGGATGGGGGACAGCCAGGGGGACAGGGACAGCACGGACACACGGACACACGGACACGGGCACGGCCAGATCCAGCTGGGACAGGGTGGGGAAAGCCAGGCTCCTGCCGGGTGGGCAGCGCTGCCAGGGCTGCTCTGCGGCCCCGGGAACCGGTGCCAATGGAACAGCACCGGGACCCCCGGAACAGGGAGGGAGGGAGGGAGGGACAGGCTGATGGTGAAGCCCCACGCTGTGGGGATGCACTGCGCTGCTGCCAGGCTGGCTAGCTCAGCTCAGAGTGGCCCCTTCCAGCCAAAGATTTTTCTTTTCTCAGGAAAAAAATCCCCAGGCAGGGGTCACACATCCTTGTCCAGCCAGCTCTGCCAAGCCTCTCCCAGAGCCAGGATCCCAATCTGGGAGCAAGCAGGGATTAAGGACACAGACACCCGTACTTTGGGGTGTGAGAGGTGCTCGAGAAGCAGCAGCACAACCTGCCCCGTGGCCTGGGGGATGGCTGAGGTTCACTGGGGGGACACCAGCACGGCCCCCCCTTGCTGTGCCCTGGCACATGCAGCCACTGTCACGGCCCTGCTGCTCCCTGCTCTGCTCCCCAGCAGCACTGCTGGCACACAGCCGTGGCCCTGGAACACACAGTCCATCCTGGAGTGGGAGTGCAGCTTGTCCGGGTGGTGCCAGCAAACAGGCCCTGGGAGGGGGACAACAAAGTGTGGGTGTGAGTGCTGCTGGGTGTGCTCCAGTCCTCAGGGCTTCTCCTGTCCAGTCTGCATAAATCCCCAGGAAACCAGCCCCACGGAACTCCCCAGAGAGACACAGCCCCTCCTCAAAACCAAGACTGCGTGGGACAGGCTGCAGTAGCATGGA
>NC_031799.1:74105124-74124895 GCF_001522545.3 Parus major | reverse complement strand
GGGATGGGATGGGATGCCATACAAGGGGCTGCCACACCTCCATGCTCCTGTATCCTCTGGAGAGCAGCCATCTCTCTGGGGTTCCTGGTGTTTCCATTCAGAGAGGGAAGGCTGGCAGTTTCTTCTGCCCCAGCCTGGCACTGGTCATACTCCAGCTGTACCAGAGAGGGTGGCATGTCCTTCCCACTTGGCAGCAAGAGGGGGATGTGGGAGTGTGGAAGTGTGGCAGCCCACACCTGGGTGGCAGAGAGGGGTGGGAGACTAATGGGAGTCCCATCATCCATTCCTCTCCCACTGTTCCAGCTCTTTCTGAAAGGTTTCCAGTTTCCCAAAGGTGGGACAGCCAGCTCTGCCTGCAACAGATCACAGGGTGCAAGCAGAATTAGGCGTTTACGTATGCGTGTGGGGTTTATCCGGAAAACACCGAAATGGGAAAGAAGGGATTGTTTCCAGAGCTGGGTGACCCTGTGACTCAGCTGCCAAGGGCTCCTGAGAGGTGCAGTGCAGGAACACAGCACCACCACCTTCAGAGGGAACAGGGAGGGCTGGGGGACTCCACACTGAACCACAATGAACGACACATCCTTGTTTATGGGTGCTTTTAAGTGATAAAAACACGTTGTGGCCAGAACTGTGCACTTTGTTTTGTAAATAAATCCTCTCTGGGGGTCTCCATCTCTCTGGTGCCACTGACCCAGAGCTTGGAGGTCGCTGAAGTGTCTGAGGGAGAGACTCCACCACATCCACTGGGACCGGGAAGCGGGAATGGGAAAACCCCAGCAGGATGAGGCTGGAGGCATTGCACTGGAGAGCAGAGGTACTCCCGACTCTAATCCAGACTGATCAGGGAGGCAGATAAGGTGTCAGCTCAAATGATACCCAGTTCAGCTGTATAAAACAAACTTTCAAGCAATTATTAAAAAAGAAAAACAATTCTGCTAGCATCATCTGACAGCATGCTGATGGTACACCACGATAAAGGGAAATTCCAGCTGAAGCAGCAGAATGAATCCCACGTGGAGCAATACTCTGGCATCTATACCTCAAACTCCATGCTCCCTCTGCCCACAAATGTGTCATCTTTACCTGTCTGCCTCTGTGCTCCTTCCAAAGGCAGCAGAGCTGTGGAGCTCACAGCTCCCTTGGGCTCCCCTGCCCCGTACCTGCAGCCATAGAACGTGCTCGAATCAGGTCTCCAGACAATTCAAATCTGGGTTAATTAATGAGCAGAGTCGGTTCAGTGCAGTGAGAGGTGGCAGTGGACCCATCCCGAGGCTCTGGGATGCCCCAAAGCTGCCACCAGAAGCTGTGGGGGGAATTCACAGCAGAACAGCTCCCGGCGTTGTGGTGTGTAAGAATGTCCGTACCTGAACACGCAGGTACAGTGTGCACACAGACCTGTGGGTGAGCACCGAGGTGAACACGCCTGTGGATATCGCAGCACCACTGAATCCATTAGGCTGCACAAGAACTCTGACATCACTGACGCCCACCCTGTCCCCAGCCCAGAGCCCTGAGTGCCACATCCAACAATTCCTTGGACACCTCCAGGGATGGGCACTGCAACCCTCCCTGGGCAGTTCCAGGGGCTGAGCTCCCTTTCCATGGGGAAATTCCTGCTGCTGTCCCCCCTGAGCTCCCCTGGCCCAGCCTGAGGCCGTTCCCTCTCCTCCTGTCCCTGTTCCTGGGAGCAGATCCCAAATCCCCCCGGCTGTCCCCTCCTGCCAGGGACTTGTGCAGAGCCACAAGGGCCCCCTGAGCTCCTTTTCCTGTGCGGAAATGTCCACATGTCCGAGCACGGGCGGACACGCGGCTGCGGGGATGTCCGTCCGTCCTGATGGACAGACAGACACGGACACACCTGCGCGCTCGGGGCCGGGGCCGGGGCCTATCCCGTGTCCCGGCTGTTCCGGTCCGTCCCGCGCCGTTCCGGCTGTTCCGGTCTGTTCGGGGCTGATCGCGGCTGCCGGGGCGCTGGCGGGCGCACGGGCGGCACGGACGGCGGCAGCGGCCATGTCGGTGTTCGTGACACGGCGGATCCCGCCCGAGGGGCTGCGGGTGCTGTCCCAGGCCAGCGGGTGAGCGCGGGCGCTGCAGGTCCCGCTGCAGTGACGGTGCCAGCTCGGGTCCCGGTGCCGGTCGCGGTGCGGGTTCTATAGTGCGGGTCCCGGTGCGGGTTCTATAGTGCGGGTCCCGGTGCCGGTCCCGGCGCGGGTCCCGGTGCCGGTGCCGGTCCCGGCGCGGGTCCCGGTGCCGGTGCCGGTGCCGGTTCCAGTGGCGCTGCCGCCGCAGGTACCGGGTGCAGCAGTGGGACTCGGAGGAGCCGGTGCCGCGGGCCGAGCTGCTGGCGGGCGTGGCGGGGACGCGCGGGTTGCTGTGCCTGCTCTCGGACCGCATCGACCGCGAGGTGCTGGACGCGGCCGGTGCGTGCGGGGCCCCCTTGTCCCCCCCGACACCCCCGGGCCCTCGGGACAGGCCCGGCAGCGCCGATCGTGTCTTACAGGGCCCGACCTGAAGGTCATCAGCACTTTGTCCGTGGGCTTCGACCACCTCGCCCTGGACGAGATCAAGAAGCGGTAACGCTGCCCCGCTCCTCTCCTGCTCTGTCCCCCGCCAGCTCTGACACCTCCCGGACCTCTCCCCCGTGCCCTGCACCCCCCTGCGCTGTCCCCCGGTGCTGGAGCCTTCCCCCCACACACCCCACACCCCGCCGGTCCCGGTGGCACCGGGGTTTTCACAGAGTGCGGCGCTGGGTGGGGTCCGCTACCTGCACCCCTCTGCTGCCGGATCATGGCTGGGGTCACCCCACACCCCAGGCCCGGAGAAGCATTTGGGTGCTGGGCCGAGGCAAGGACCAGGTGGGAAAGGGTGTGGCAGGAGGGCCGGGAGCCGAAGGGATGTCCCTGGGTAGGTGGGACCGGCCCAGTGCTGGCAGCCAGCCTGGGGACGCCAGCCCCAGAGCCCCGTCTGGCTGGCAGGGGGATCCGTGTGGGGTACACCCCCGACGTGCTGACCGACGCCACCGCTGAGCTGTCCGTGGCCCTGCTGCTGGCCGCCTGCCGCCGGCTGCCGGAGGCAACAGAGCAGGTGAAGAGGTGAGTGAGCACTGGGGTCAGCGCCAGAGCTGTGCCCCGCGGGCTGGTGACGAGGGGCTGCTGTCTCATGCTGCTCACACCGAGCACCTGGGCTGGGCTCTCAACACCTTTCCATGACTCCTGCTCCTGTCCCGCTCTCTCTGCCAGTGGCGGCTGGACAACGTGGAAGCCCCTGTGGATGTGTGGGTATGGCCTGTCCGACAGCACCGTGGGCATCATCGGGCTGGGCAGGATAGGTAAGTCCGGTTCAGAGATTTCTGCGTCTGCAGCTGTGCCAGGGTGGGTTTGGAGCATCACCTCCAATTTGGGCTACTGGAGGGTGCCCCTGCTGGAAGTGGGAGGGTTGGAGTGAGGTGGTCCTTGCAGTCTTTTCCAATCCAGACTGTTCTGGGACTCTGACTCAGCCAAGGTGGTGCCCTGGAGCTCACCTGTGTAAACCCCCTGAGCACAGCAAGAGGAGCCTCTCCCAGAAGCTGGACTGGCTCAGCAGCTCAGAGCCTCAGGTGTGCCTGTGCTCCCGCCACCTGCAGCCCAGCAGCAATCTGTGCCCGCCCCAGTGCTCAGTTACACAAATGCGGTGGCAAAGTCCACACAGCGCTCGACACCATCCAGCTGTGGACTTTGCCAGCAGGCAGCCATTCCTGTCCTTGCTCCCCAGGGCAGTGTTCCTGGGGGTAGCCACGGGGTCAGTGTCCATGGGCCCCTTTCCACAGCAGAACCCTCCAACCCCACCCTGCAGTCAGGGCTGGGAGCAGCCAGGAAGGAGGGATCCCGCTGCAGCAGCCCTGCAGTGGCTTCAGGTGCTGGTCCCCACAGGTGCTGTGGAGCACAGCAGCCCAACACCTTTCTCCCTCACTCTTAGGACAGGCAGTTGCCCGGCGCCTGAAGCCGTTTGGGGTCAGGAAGTTTCTGTACACTGGCAGTGGCCCAAAACCGGAGAGTGCGGCAGAGTTTGGGGCTGAGTTTGGTAAGGATGGCACCAGGGTGGGGGGGGTGTCAGTCACCAGTCGTGGAGCACCAGGGCTGGGACAGCTGCAGGGGTGTCACTCACAGGGTTTGTCACCTGCAGGGTGGCCAGTGGAGGGAGGGCTGGGGGAGCTGGGGGGCTCCTGGGTGTACCCAGTGCAAGGGGAGGAGTGCCCCATCCCAGACCCCACAGTGGGGGTGGCAGGGAGGACCCTGCCTCCTACGAGCCAGGCAAAGGCTGGGCATGCAGGGGTTCATCAGACCACCAAGAACTCCAGCCTGCAGCTGATCCTGCCACTGCTCCCCTTCCCTGTGTCTGTGCCCTGGTGAATTGCTGTCAGTTTTATTCCCACAAGGAAGTTGGACACAGTGAACAGAGGCAAAATGTGACAGCTGCTCCTAGGAGGAGGGGAGGGTCTTGTGGACTGTCCCCATGGGGCTGAGTGCCCAGGTGACCTGCTGGGAGGACAGGAGGGACTGCTCCTGGAGTTCTGCTGAGGGAAGGTGTTGGCTGCAGTGGGATGTTTCTGTGCTTCTTCCCCCAGTCCCTCTCACGAGGCTGGCCGAGGAGTCAGACTTTGTAGTGGTGACTTGTGCCCTGACACCAGCTACCCAGGGGATGTGCAACAAGGACTTCTTTGGCAGGATGAAGAAGACTTCTGTGTTCGTCAACACAAGCAGGTACTGGCAGCCCAGAGGCGTGCCTGGGAGAGTGGCTGTCGCCCTTCCACGCTGTGAGTGTAGGGGATCTGCTGGGCTGTGAGTGCAGACACACAAACAGCCCTTGTGGCTGCAGCCACTGGCTACGTTTGCCCAAGGCCCCTTGGGATTGAACCAAAGGCAAGATAAAGTGTTCAGGGAGCACCCAGCTCTTCAGCTCACTGCTGGGAGGTTCAGGCACATCCAGAGGGGGTCTGACCTCTGCTTAGGCAGCCCTGGGCAGCCTCTGCCTCTGTGCCCTGGGGGCCAGCAGGCCCCTCAGCAGTGACACCAGCCCCTTGCAGGGGGGCTGTGGTGAACCAGGAGGACCTGTACGAGGCACTGGCCCATGGCCAGATCGCAGCTGCCGGCCTGGACGTGACCACTCCGGAGCCACTGCCCACTGACCACCCCCTGCTGTCCCTCAAGAACTGTGGTGAGTGTCTGGGGTGCTCAGACCCCTCCTGCAGCAGGTGCTGCCTCGGGGGCCCAGAGATGGGTGTGACAGGGACCCCCGGGCCCCACTGCTGGCAGTGGGCACCAGAGCACAGGACAGGCAGGTCAGGTGTACTTAGGTGGGCTACTGTAGAGTGCAGGGAGCTGCTGTGGGGTAAACACTCATCAACACGATGTCAAACAAGTGTGGGGAGCTGTTCTAATTTTCCAGAAAGCCATTGAGATAAACTCAGTTTTAGTACCTTCATGATGGCTCTTCATTCAGTGTGTGAAATTCATGGAGGTTCTGGTATCGGCAGGTGCATGAATGAGAAACCAGCTCAGCCCTGTCCAGCTCAGGTGTTCTGTGGGCTCCTGGGCACAGACTGTGCTAGAAAAGTTTCCCACTGGCTACAAGGAGTGCTGCTGGGCTAGCCAGGCTGCAGCATGTTACCTGGATAGTTCCAGGCATCGGGAAGGTGGGACATTGGGCAGGTCCAGGACTGAGACCTGTGTTCTCTGGAGGAGGATGATGCAGGTGAGGAAGGATGGCTAGGAAGGAGCTTGCTTGGCTGGTTATTGGTGTGTATTCATCGCTCGCTCGCGGTGAGAGACTTCTCCAGGGTCAGGCTGTTCAGGTATAAGCAATTTATTATAAGGGTAAAAGGAGGGGAGACCCGTGTCCACCACCAGCCTCGGCGTCCTCGTGGTCCAGGGGAGGGGAGAGAGCAGGGAGAGCAGGGGAGGTGAGGTTGGAAGGGGGAGGGAGGGAGTAAGAGAAACAGAGGGAAAGAGGGAAAAACCAGAGGGAATGAGCAGGGAGGATGAGAGGGGTAGGAGCAGGGAGAGGGGGCTGAGAGTTAAGAGTGGGGGAGAGGGGGAGAGGGATAAGGGGGAGGGTTTCAGAGGTAAGAGAGAAGAGAGAAGAGCTAAGAGGTAAGAGAGCGAAGTTCTTGTTACAATCCAATATATCTTTTTCTAATATTCTAATTCTTAGTAACCAATCACCATGAGACACACCCACTAGAGAATTTACATCCAGCCTATGAGCTTCCCTATATTAACATACAGTGTTGCATTTTATACTCTACAGAGCTTTACAAGTTCTTTCCTTGCTTCTTTACTTTTGGACTCTTCTTATCAGCAGAAGGACATTGTTTCATCAACAGGGATTCTCCTCTAGCTGGCTAGACTATTGTTCTTTGGTTAACCAGTACTCAGTATCCTATAACTCAAAGCAGGCTTTCATTTCTACTTTGATTCTAGCCTTCATATTTTCACAAACTAGTGCCAAACAATCACATTCATAAGGTTTCCCTGTTTCACCTTCCCCAACAGCTGGTGTCTCACAGGATGTCCTCCCTGCAGGGGGATGGGGTTTCTGGAGTAGGAAAAGTATGTTCCACAAAGAAACCATAGGGACATCCATGAAAATTTGGAACAGCCCATGACTGTCTGTTTCCGAAATACAAACCTGTACCTGTTGTTTTAGCTTTTTGCTAAAGCTCATTTTTTGTTCGTTTGCACTGTTTCACAAAGTAGGCAGTGTGAGGAGTGGTAAGAGCAGAGCCTTTCTGGAAATATTTGCAGGACTTGGAGATTTGAGAGCTCTGAAACCAGACCAGTCAGGATGTAATTCATACATGTGTATTTATTGAATACATTACTTATACCAGTAATCCTACACATTTATTAACACACAAATAACATCTCTGTGGACACTGTACCTCTGACAGCCCTGAAAGGGGCGGCTGGGGGCGTGTGAAGGTGAGAGGTGAGCAGTGTCCCTCCTGTCCCTGCAGTGATCCTGCCGCACATCGGGAGCGCCACGTACGCCACCAGGAGCACCATGGCAGTGCTGGCAGCCAACAACCTGCTGGCTGGGCTGCGAGGGGAGCCCATGCCCCACGAGCTGAAGCTGTGATGGCCAGGCCCTGCTCGAGCTGAAGCTGTGGTGGCCAGGCCCTGCTCCAGCAGTCGTGGGACGGACGCGGTGCCGAGGCCAGCCTGTGTCCCCTCCCCTGCAGTGGCCAGGAGCCATTAAAGAGAAGCAGCCAATGTGTTGTGCTCGTGTCATTTGAGAACAGGCCCAGTGCTGGAGCGTGCTGTGGGTGCCAGCAGGCCATGGGAAGGGGTTGGCCCTGGACTGGAGAATGTTTCCCAAGCTGGAACTGCCATAAGGGAGCTGCTGCAGCAGCATCCATCCTCAAAACCGGGCTCCTGGTCACAGGGAGAGGCCAGGAGTGCCTTAGCTGGGCTTGTAGCCAGGAGGGGAGGAGAGGTAGCAGCTTTGTCCATGCAGGCTGCTGCTGGCACAGGAGCTGCTGCCAGCCCACACATCAAGTGGTGCTATGTAATCAGTGGCACCGCACGATCCTCTGCCTGAGGGGTGTAAAGAGAAGCACAGAACAGGCTTTTGCAGCTCCCCAGGAACCTCCAGCTCTGCCTTTTGTATCCATAACCAATTCCAGGCACAGCTCCAAAGCGGATGGCAACCTGGAATTCACTGGAAAGTTCTGCTACCCCTTTGTGGGTTCTGGCTGCAGCTCCCCTCGTGTTTCTCAGACATGCAGTGACATTTGTTGGTGAACAGGAGAGTCTGAATGGGGCCTGAGCCTCCAGCTGCCAGGAGAGGCCTGATGGGCACGTCTCAAGGGCTTTGGGGATTCATGTGTCCTGCAGCCACTGTCCCAGTTCCATAAATTGGGGGCTGGAACATGGAGCACACCTCTCCATGCCACCAATCACAGAATCATGGAAAGGTTGGGTTGGAAGGGACCTTATGGATCATCTCATCCCACCCCACCTACCAGGGGCAGGAGACCTTCCACTGTCCCAGACTGGTCCAAGCCCTGTCCAGCCTGGCTTTGGACACTTCCAGGGCATGGGCAGCCACAGGTGTGATGAGCCCAGCGTCCAGGTGGCCCATCCTGCAGGACGGGGGTGGATCAGCCCCAGGGTGTGCGCTGACCTTGCCACTGCCCCTCCCTGCCCATCACCACTGACATGTGGCAGACAGGGCAGCCCTGTCACAGCCCAGCCACAGCCACCAGCCACCCCACAGGTGTCCCCACAGGTGTCCCCACAGCAGGATGGGGAGGTCACTCTCACCAGTGTTAAACCAGTGTCCCTCCAGCTCCAAGTGCTCCCAGTCCTCGTGCCAGGGAACACTGCACACCCGGACTCGGGTTCCTTTTCAGCAGTGGCTCTCCATCAGCCATCCTCCTCCTGTTCCTCCCAGTCCATCACAGCACTCCCTGGTGTCCAGGCCCGCAGAGGACACAGGAGCCCTTTTGGCACGCCCAGGTTGAGCAGCGGTGCTGGTGGCTGACCCGTCCCGCTGAGATGGATTTGTGCAGGTTTTCCCACTGCTTTCCCCCAGGACAAGCCCCACTGCCCCACAGCCAGCTGTGCCTTCACCCTGTGCCTTCACCCTGCAGGGGACAGATGGAACCAGCACTTTTTGGGGACAGCAGCACAAGGGGAGGAGTGAGGAATTGCAATGAGCAGGAGGGAAGTGTCGGGTGCGCAGCTGGCAGCAGCAAAATCCCGCTGTGGGGAGGGAGCCAGAGCACGGCACAAAGCCTGTAACTGGAGCTAAAGCTCAGCCAGCACACTCTGTGCCTCTTCCTGCCCCACAGCAAACATCCCTTGTGCCAAACTCTGCTGGCCTTTCTTGGATGCTCAACAAAGCACTCTCTGATAGCAGTCATGGCTGTTGGGGGTTGCCCTGCATCAGGGCTGGGAGGGATTCTGACACATTTTTCAGTAAGTTTTGATTCATGAGCACGGCTGATTGCCTTGTGCTGGCCTGTCAGTAGTTCCAGAGGTTTGTAACCTGGAGCGAGCAGGAAATGCTTGTGGCCATGGTGGTGGGGAGGAAGGGAGTGTGCTCTGGGCATCCCAGCTGTCTGGGGAGTTTCCAAACGACGCAGTGGAAATCAGGATTGGCTTTGCTGTGAAAACCCAGGGCACGAGTCCAGTGCGGGAGCTCACTGGTCTCCGAGATTCCTGAGTGCTGACACTGAAGATTCTGCTGCTGGTGGAGCTGCTGAAGGACGGTGACCGAGTACCCCAGAGGTTCCTGTGCTCCCTGATGATGGCAGGGAATGACCTGGTGTCTGAGCAGGTGTGTCAGATTGCCCAGGTGCCGTAACAAACAAACAGGAGCTGGTAAATCAGCTGCTACAGGGACTGGGGCCCTGGGCTCAGGTGTCCATATCGTAACTCCTTTGAGACAAGCACCTCCTGCACCTGTGACATCCTCCCAGGAGGAATTCAAGAGCAGCAGTGACCACGGATCATGAATTTTACAGCTGCTCTGCAGATACTGCTTCATTTAAGTTCTTACAAAAAACTGGGACAAAATTATTACCAAGGTCAGGTTCATACCATCCCTTTTGCAGTCACGATTTTTTTCTGGACAGGCTGGTGTGGAGAGCACCAAACCAGTGAAGGCAGTCAGACACAGCAACACAAAAACGTAGGGTTTATTTCCAGGTGTTTTAGAACAGACACCCCGACACCTCCATGCGAGATCCCGCTTGCACAGTTCAATTCTGAGCACAGTTCAGTGGCATAAGCTCTCCAGGCTGTGGGGTGAGACACCTGCACTGCAGCAGGCAGCTCAGGCCCCAGGTGTTTATTTATGCTATTCCCAGGAATTTATTGCTTCGTTCAGGAAGACTCAGAAAGCCATGAAGCAGCTGCAGGCTCCAGGCCTGCAACTGCCCCTCTGCACAGCAACTGACAATGGCATTTAAAGCTGCTGCTTCCAAAAATGCTCCAAACTCTTTCTGAAAGAAAGAATACAGAAGTCCTCCTGCACTGACATTCCACATAAAAATTTTTATAAGAACAGTTCAAAAGTCCAGTTAAGTGTTCATCTTCTCATTAGTTCCTAATTAGTCTCCTTGCACAAAGAGATGCTTTATTCCCAAACACTGTAAAATTCAACAGATTTGGACATGCTAAAGGAAACTGAAAAAAAAAAAAACAAGCCTTGTTTTTAAAAAGCAAAACACTAGAAATGCAATGAAGACAAAACAGAGTGTTACTTAATAAAGCAACACAAGAAAATATTAAAGTACAAAATATTGCATTTTATTGATATTTGGGAGAGTGTTTATGCAGCTCAATGCTGTTAGTCCCCAACACTGAAATTATTTAAAACAAAACACAGCATATCCCACTGCTTTTAAAAAAATGTGTTATTGTAATGCTTAAAAGAAAAAATGAGGAGCCAGACATATGACCATTAAGTAAACCCTGTAACAAAATGTGAACATTTTCAAGGAATTAATCCAACCATCTCCTGGGTTTCTGCATTCCTCAGATGGCCAAGGTGCAAACAACACGCTGCTAGGGCAGGTGCAGGAACTCCTCTGTCTCACCTGAGCAGGACACACTCAGCCCTGAGCCAGCCCCTGCTCGGCTGAGCAGCATTTATCATCAGCACAAGCGCTCTCAAAGTTTATTTTAAAACCTAAGAACACTGAGCACCAGTTCGTGTGCACCTCTGACAAGGAAGAAAGGAGATTGCAGGCAGTGTTAGGTTATGGTGGCACCAAAGAAGAGGAAATTAAAAGGAGATTTACATGACTCACATGGAGAATGACAAATTTCTGCTGCATGTCTACAGTGCCAGTTTTTAAAATTAAATTTACATTAGCTTTTTTTAAATGTATGGGGAAAAGTACTTTGATGACACTATCCTAGATGGATGTGACAAGGACATTTTACAGAACAGAAGCCAGCAGTGCCCTGGCAGCCAGGAGGGCCAAGCATGTGCTGAGGGTATCACTAGCCAGGTGAGGGAGGGGATTGTCCTGCTCTGCTCTGCTCTGCCCTGGGGCAGCCTCACCTCAAGTGCTGCAGGCAATTTTGAGCACCATCATATGAAAGACATTAAGCTGTTAGAGAATGTCCAAAGGAGGACATGAGGTTGGTCTGGAGAAGCATTACAAGGAGCGGCTGAGAGCACTTGGTTTGCTCAGCCTGGAGGAGACTGAGGCCAGACCTCAGTGGTATCTTCAACATCCTCCTGAGGGGCAGCAGAAGGGCAGGTACAGATCTCTTCACTCTCGTGACCAGTGACAGGCCTTGAGAAAACGGCTGAGGCTGAGTCAGGGGAGGTTTAGGTTGGCTATCAGGAAAGGTTTTTCATCCCAAGGGTGGTCTGGCACTGAACAACCGCCCCAGGGACAGGGTCACAACCCCAAGGCTGCATGACGCAAACAAGTGTTTGCACATTGCCCTCAGGCACAAGATGGGATTGTTGTGGTATCCTCTGCAAGGCCAGGGGCTGGACACAATGGTCCTGAGAGGTCCCTTCCAACTCAGCACATTCCGTGATTCTGTGCAATATGGCAAAAGAGGATTGCTCTGACCTAGGAGCGATTGCATCCAAGGACAGATCCACAGCTGCAAAGTCACTAAGTGTGCAGGGCAGGAAATTAAAGCCTGGAGACAAGAGAAAAAGACAACGTGCTTACGCCACAACGGGGACCAGATGGACTGTGGGCATCTGGGAACAGCAAGATACTGCCTTACGTGGCAAAAAAAGCCATCACAAATTCCCTCTCCTTCAAAACAACAGACAAAGACAAGCTCTGTTCAAACTTCTGCGTATATAGAATTGTAACATAGGAGATACAAACTGGTTAAAATACTGCTAGGAATAGCACAAACAAGAGACAATACTTCACTTATCACTTAATACTCGTTTCTACAGAAAAAAAAAAACCAGCCAAACATCCAAATCTTGCTGTCTTAGAGTTATATGTACACCTGGCAGTCCGAAAGTTACTTGTCTGGGATTTAATTTAAGCACCTTGATTACACAGTGTCCTTTACTACAAAACAGCCAAACATACATTCATAATCCTAGAACTATTGTCATAAGTAGCGTATTTTAAAGCATTATGTCAGACAGGTGCAGCCTAAGCTTTTTTCTCTTTTAAAGGTAAGGAGTCTGCAGCACTGTCCTCACATAATGCAGCAATTCAGGTTACAGTAATCATTTAAATGCTTCCACTGTTACAAAATGCTCTAGAGAGAAAAAAAAAAAAACCAAAAAGAATCGCGCACGTCAGTTTCTTGTTCTCAAACCGTGCTATATCAGGAGACCCCCGTGCTGTCACCCCTCTGCCCTGCAAAGGGGCTGCTTCGCCGAGGGGGTCACATCCCCATCCCCGCCGCGCGGCTCCCGGCGGCGACACCCGCGAGGTAGGTACCGGATATCCCCAATGGCAGAGCCAAGACTGTGTGTGGCACCGCGGCACGCCGGTGTCCGCCCGCCGGAGCATCCCCGCCCGCAGCGAGGCTCCTCCGGGCCCGGGGCAGCAGGTTACAGCAAGCTGCTGGGCAGGTTGCTGCTCTGCCACCTAAGGCAGGTGGTCTTAGAGTGTTTGTAGAGGTGGCTGGACTGGCTGAAGCGCTTGCCACACTTGAGGCAGGCGTAGGGCTTCTCCCCCGTGTGCACACGGATGTGCTTCTTGCAGTCCGTGAGCGTCAGGAAGGTCTTGCAGCAGATCTTGCAGGCGTACTTGCGCGCGCCCTCCACCACCAGCACGTTGTGCTCCGACAGAGCCTTCTTGCACTTGGACAGGACGTCGGCGGACGCCCGCGTCAGCTGCGGCGGGCCCGGCTGCGACAGGTGCCCGCTCTCGAAGGAAGCGCTCCCGTTCATCATCAGCTGGGACCCCGAGGAGCTCTCCTGCAGCTGCGAGCCCCGCACAGAGGTCACCACGGGCATCTTGGGGGCAATGCGGCGGTAGCCAGGAAAGCCACCAGCTCCACCTCTCACTGAGCCCATCATGGCCCGGGACAGCGAGTGCAAGCCCAGGCCTGAGCGTGGGAAATCCATGCCGAACTGCTCCGCTGCTCGGTACCCAGAGGTCTGCACGCACGGCAGACCCATCACATCCTGCATGGGCCTCACGAAGTGGGAGTCTGCGGGCTCACTGAACGGGTTCTCGACGTGTGAGACGGCAGCAGATGAGTGGCTACCGGTGGGCCCTGACTCCGGGCTCATCAGATAAGGGGCGTCACTGTCCATCCTGCAGTCACTGGTGGTGTTGGGAATGTTGTCGTCGTTGTTTTGGCTGGCACCAAAGCCACCTCCCCTACTTTTATTTAAAAAATTTGAAATGCTGAAAGAAGACTTGTGCTCCAGGTTGTTGGACACCTCCATAATGTGGATGTCTCCCACCCTGTCAGTGCTGGACTGAGGGTCCGAGAAGCTGCGGTCACTGCTCTCGGGACTCAGCTCTATCTTCTCTGCGCTCACCACTCCTCCTTCCACCTCCACAGACTCGCTGCCCTCTGCCTGGGAGGTGACATCACTCACCTCATCCTGAGGCTCTGGGGAGCTCAGGGGCTCAGACTTCACCACCACCCTCATGTGCTCCTTCTCATTCAGGCTCACCTCTGGATTTTCACACGGGAAGTTGCTCTTCTCAGCAGCAGCCTCCTGGTCGAAGCTGGTTTCCACTTGCGTGGCCTGGGATGCCATGGACATCTGGGAGATGTTTCCCCCGCCATTGTCAGACTGGCTGGGCACTTGGGCATCCTCCTGAGCACCAAAAGACTGGTCGAACATGATCGTGTTGTCCTCCTGGTTATCAGCAACCGTGTCGGCCTTGGAGTTGTCCACAATTTTCAGCGAGTCTGGAGAGAAGAAATCCTCACGTGAGTGGACGACGGGCTGCCCGCTCTCTGCGGCCACGTCGGACACGGGCTCGTCCAAGGCGGGCCGGATGCGCTGGCGGGCGCGCTCCTCGGAGGACTGCTTGCGCTTGTGCAGGCGCCGGATGGGGAAGGCGGCGCGCTGCTCCAGCCCGCCCCGCAGCGCCGGGCCCATGGCGCCGGGCGGCTCCTCGGCGCCCTGCGCGGAGCCCAGCGCCGAGCTGACGATGCTGAGCCCCAGCTGCTGCAGCATGAAGGAGCGCTGCAGCCGCGCGCTCTGCTCCTGCGCACGCTCGCTCGGCGGCGACAGCGGCAGCGTCCGCGTCGTCAGGTAGTGCTTGCAGGCCTTCACCACGGAGTTGAGGTGCAGGTGGGACGCGGCCAGCAGCACGTCCATCACGTTGCTCTCCCCCAGCATGAGCGTGGACGTGTACATCATGTCGATGAGCGCGGCGAAGGCCTCGGCCGTCACCACCTCGCTGTCCAACTGGATCATGTTCATGGTCTGGTCGCCCTCGGCCACGGTGAAGAGCGCGCGGAAGTGCGTGCTGCAGGCGGCCAGCACGGAGCGGTGCGCCTTGAAATGCCTGTTCCCCACCACGATGACGCAGTCACACAGCTGCCCATGGAGCCTCTGGTAGTTGAGCTGCTGGAAGACTTGTTCAAAGTGCCCTGGGAAATCCATGATCCTGCAAAACAGCAGAGACTGCTACATTATGGGCCACCAAGTTGATCATTGGGATAGAGCAGCTCTGCGGTGAGGAAAGGGGAAGGGAGTTGGGATTGTTCAGCCTGGAGACGAGAAGGCTGCAGGGTGACATAACTGTGGCCTTCCAGTTCTGAAGGGGGCTACAGTGGAGGTGGTACAAGACCATTTACAAGCGTCTGCAGTGAAGGAGAAAGGGGAGCGGGCTCAAATCGAAAGACGGTAGCATTGGATGGGATTCCTCCCTGTGAGGGTGGGCAGGCCCTGGCACAGGGTGCCCAGAGCAGCTGGGGCTGCCCCTGGATCCCTGGCAGTGCCCAAGGCCAGGCTGGACATTGGGGCTGGCAGCTCCTGGGACACTGGGAGCTGGCCCTGCCATGGCTGGGAGTGGAACACGACAAGGTGCCCTTCCAACCCAAAGTGCTGTGTGATTCTATAGCTGAAGTCCTGTTCGGGCTGCAGTGAACCTGGCTGAAAGGTGACAGATGAAAGAGAAACAAAGAGTGAGTGGTCTGACTTCACCACCACCACATGGGCACAGGATCAAAGCCAGCAGTCTGGAGAACAAGGAAAAGCAGTGAAAATCCAGGTTCTGCCACAGAGCTGACCTCAGCACCACCCATGTCACAGGCAGCTGTGCTGGAAACTGGAAATAGCATGGGTCACCTCACACCCGCAAGTAAAACATTTAATCCTGATCTGTAAAGAATTCTGATTACAATATTAACCTGCTGCCCCCTCTGATGCACTGCTCACACAACCAGATAACCCTCCACAAACACTGGGGCTGCTGGCAAAACACTGTACTGCTCAGCAAGACAAGTAGGCAAGAGTCAGGGGTGGCTTCTCCCTAAAATTTTATTAAGAGAACATGGGTCATATCTTATTAGATTAATTTCAAGACTACATAGGTGACTCTGAGCAATATCTCGACTCTTCCTCATGAAAAAGCAGCAAAGTGTGAGATTTGATGAGCAGAAAGGCTTCACATCCAGGGCACACACACAGAAGTTTCTGTGCTCACGTTTATTTTCCAACAGCAATGCGACAGCATCAATGGACACGAGACCATAAAACAGCAAAAAATAAAAGGTCACATGGCCAGAATCATACTTTACAGGAGGGATCAAATGTAAGTGTGCTGATTCAGAAAATCCATCCTCAAACATGGACGTGTTTTCTGCTTTTTCCTTCTTGACCATCACTGTCTTTGCTGGCCAGCACAGGATCATCGCCCTGCACAGGATATTCCTAGAATCCCACCGTGTGTCCTCGGATGAAGTCAGAATTGGGAGATACTCAGCAGCTACAACGGGGATATGAATGCTGAATATTCAGCACGAGAAAAATTAACTAATTTAAAGCCTGTGAAAACTCCGGAACACGAACTGGCTGCGGGATAACTAGGGGTCTCCTGCTGAAAGCTGCTCTTCCCAAGACAGCGCCTTTTCTTCCCCTTTTTTTTTCCTTTACGCATCACCTGGAACACCCAAGATTTGTGCCACTCCCAGAGAAGCATCTGCATTTCAGCGCTGCATCAGCACCGGCGCGGACACACCCGGAGACTCCGTTTTGGGCCGCACACGGGACATAAAGGGGAGTCCAAGAGCCCCGGTGCCGCCCCGGCGCTGGGGGCCACTGGTCTCCGCCTCACCACCGCCCCCCGCGCTGCTCACCTGCGGTGTCCGTGCTGGAAGGGCCGTGTGAGGCTCAGAACGGGGACTGAGATCAGGATCGGGATTGGGATCGGGATTGGGATCGGCCCCGGCCCCGCTCCCGCCGCTCCGGCCCCGCCCGCCCCGCCCCGCCGCGCCGACCGAGTGCGTCACTTCCGGTCGCTGTCGGCGCGGGCCCTGCTGACAGCCAATCGGCGACCTCGTTACTTATAGGCGGTAGCAGAGTCTCTCCTCGCCCAATCGGGGCTGAGTTTATTGCCACGAAGGGAGGCAGCGGCGGAAGAGGCGGAGGAACAGGAGGGGCGCGACTCGGTCCCTCATCGGAACGCGCGTCCTGACCGCAGCCCCTCACTCAGCCCCCGCCATGGCCGCGGCCACCGCCACCTGGCGCTACCGCGGGGACCCCGAGGCGGAGCGGCCAGCGGCGCTCGGTGAGCGGGTCTGGGCCGGGGGCGTGGAGCGGGTCACGGGTCCCGCTCGGGGATCGCGGCCGGCCCCGGATCTCATGGGCTTCCTCTCCTGCAGTGCGGTTCGCCAACGGGAAGCTGCGGCGCCCCGACTCCCTGCGCTTCACCATGTACCGGAACCGGGACACGACGCATCCGCGGAAGAAGCACCGCAGGATCCTGGTAAGGGCCCGCCCTGGGCGGCGGGGGCGGCCTCGGGCCGGCGGGACAGCAGCAGCATCGGGATATTATGGTAGTAATGTACAATGAGATAATAGCCAGATAATGGCCACAATTAGATAAAAGTTACAGATGTTGTTAATTAGCCCCACGAGCTGCCGGGCCCGTGAGAGACCACGGCGGGGCCGCAGCCCAGGGAATTCCCACCTGGAATCCCCAGCGAGCAGTTCCTGCTGCGGGCTGCGGAGGGGTTTGACCCTGCTTTGCCCTCAGGGCTGTGGCCTCAGCAGCTCGCTTCGGGGTGAGAAACTCCTCCCTGTGAGGGTGGGCAGGCCCTGGCACAGGGTGCCCAGAGCAGCTGGGGCTGCCCCTGGATCCCTGGCAGTGCCCAAGGCCAGGCTGGACATTGGGGCTGGCAGCTCCTGGGACACTGGGAGCTGGCCCTGCCGTGCATGGGCTGGGAATGGGTGATTTTAAGGTCTTGCACGACCCAGACTGGTCTGGGATTCTGTGAAAATCTGTGCCTGGAGCTTTGCAACAGATTTTTTTCTTTAAACAATCAAAGTTTAGCCCAGCATCTTCCCCAGGGATATGTTCCAAGTGCCAGGGTGTCTCTGGGATCCAGAGCAACCCAAGGAGGCTCTGGCACTGACATGGCTAATGGACACTGCAGAGTGGAGCTGGCAGAACAGGGACAAGCTGAACCACCTGGGAGCTGCTTCCCAACTAGTCGAGTGCATTTGATAATGAAATCCACTGTGTTCTGTTCACACTGCTAAATCCTCACCAAAGTTATCTTTGTTTGGCTAAGTTACATCATAAGGGGATCTCTCAGTGAAGAGGGAACTGAGGCTGCAGTCAGAAGGTGCTTTCTGATGCGGCTGTTAATCTTTACAGCTGCTGCACTCAATAAATAAATGACTTTTCAGCCCAAATTGTTGGGGAAATTCACTGCAGCAGAGCGGTAAACCAGCACATTGGCTTAATGCATTGAAAATATGTTTAGGTGGCTGGGACACTCTTGGTAGTGCTTGATGAGTTCGGTGGGAGAAATGCAGCACTCAAAATGAATGACCAGCAAGTCTCATTTATTGGTAACTCTAAAACCACTTATATAGCATCAATAATTAGGCTCATACATAGTGCAAAAGCAAGCTCATTATTGGATATTTCATTTAAGGTCAACTCCACCTAATTCCACATTCCTGTGATCGCTCATCTATGCTGAATTCACATTCTTCTGATCACAGTGTCCTGTTCTCAATTATCCATTATCACCAAGGTCTTCCTGACCCTGCAACATCTCACACCAACTGCAGTCTATTGTTGTTTAATTCTTTCTCAGCTAACTGCTGCATGGGAACATGACCTCTGCTAGCTAGCCATTCCTCTATAATTACCCTGTTTTCTTTTTTTACTAACAAAACTGCAGAAGTAGCCTTCTTTACCATGTTCTGCAAGCATTGCAGCAACCAAGGAACAAACAATAGCATAATCACAATGATCAACAATAATTGCCATTTGTGCCAAATTTTTTAACCATCCTGTGAGACCTAGGGATTGAAACCATTCCTCTAAAGGATTTGTTTCCATGGTTAATTTTTTCATATTGTTCTGTAGTTGTTGAAGACGAGCATGAATAGACACTGAATGGTCAGAAAGATTCATGCAACACATCCCATCAAAGTCTTCACAGCCATGGCCCTGTGCTAATAACAAAAAATCAGTAGCAGCTCTATTCTGCAATACAGCATGTCTAACACTGTTCATGTCCAAAAGCAAATCAGACAAAACCTTTGATGTAATGTTAAACTGTTTTCCTGTCCAACATGCCAGCCTTTGTAACTGTGTTAAGGCTTGGGCACTAGATACTCCGGGTGCAAAAATAGATGACACAATCACTGTAGGACGTTCCCAAAGTTCAACCTGATCTTTGCATTCTGGTCCCAATTGAAACACACTTCTCTTTGTTCGTAACCTGGTTCTATTGGCTCTTAATAGTTGCTGTATAGTGGGTGCAAACAATGTCAATTTCCCAAAATAACAAAGACCTCCATAAATGTTTGCTGGCAGTCCTTGCCATGCACGATCTCCACAAATTAGAAAAATACCAGGTGGTAATTGTAGAGGTGTAGTGCTAGAATTTACTTTGTGAGACCAATTGCCACAGTATGTATTGTTATATATTTGCAAATATAACAAACTTTGTGAAGAAATATTTGTACCATTTGGCCCATGAGACCTTTTTGCATGATTGTTCCCAGCCCAATTGACAAAAGTTAATTGCTGGGGGCTGAACCTAACAGTCTTAACTCTTGTGGTTCTGACCTGGTACCATTTAAACCCGTAGCAATGTACCAATTCTGAGCACCAATGGGATTTGCTGGAATTAAACCTGTGTCACAGATATTGATCATGAATTTACCTGATGGAATTTCACATAATGTTTTGTTTGCTTCCTTGGGTGTTTTCCAATTCTTTGTCCAGTTTTTAAACATTGTGGCATTGAGTGAATCATCTAAAGGTGCGCCCACTAAACAAGTTCAAAAAGGATCTGAAGGGGTAGCCACTGAAAGGCAAAAATTACCCTGTCCAGTCTGATTAGACCACGTTACCCACATATTTTGTCTCTCATCAATGTCATTCAAGAACCCCTCATTTCCCTTTATCATGGTAAACCACAACAACAATGTGATCAGAGGTAGTCCCTTAAGGACTCTAAAAGGATTGCGGCAGTTCAGCCAGCATCTTGGCTGGATCCCATGTGAGATCTTGCTTCCCTTTTCTTTTACCCCTCTGCCTCGCCCGTCGATTCGGTTGCTTCGAACCACGGGGTGTTCCATCTTCTCGGCAGCAGGGATAACTTTCAGGGAAAGATCC
>NC_031799.1:74086277-74102958 GCF_001522545.3 Parus major | reverse complement strand
TGACTGCTGTATTTTCTCAGGTGCAACAATCAGTCCATTCTGAAGTAGTTGTGTTTGAATGTCCTTAACTTGTTTATCTGCAAAAGGTTGTGACTGAGCAAAAAGAATATAGTCCATATAATGATAAATAATAGTTGTAGGCCACTGAACATGTAGTGGCTGCAAAGCATGATCAACATCAGGCTGGCACAAGGTAGGAGAATTACGCATACCCTGTGGTAAAACTGTCCATTCAATCTCTTGTCTGGTTCTGCTTGATTTAATGAAGGCAAGGTAAAAGCAAATCTGCAAGTATCCTGTTCATGCAGTGAGATAGTGAAAAAACAGTCCTTTAAATCAATTATTAACAAGGGCCAATCTTTTGTCAACATTGCAGGATTGGGCAAAGCAGGTTGTAGCGCCCCCATTGGCTCCATTTGTTCATTTACTGCACATAAGTCGTACAGCAATCAATATTTCCCAGACTTTTTTATAACAAAAATGGGGGTATTCCAAGGACTTGTTGACAACTTTGTGTCCTTGCTGATACTGTTCCAGCACTAATTGATGAGCTTGTTGCAGACTTTCCCTTTTTAAAGGCCACTGTTCAACCCATACTGGTTCCTGAATTATCCATTTAAATGGGAATGGGAAAGTCCAAACAATGGCCTCTATTCTAAAGGGTGCTTATTGGTCAAAATAACACCAAGCTGTGACAAAATATCTCGTCCAATTAGACATTGAACTTTGGTAATGGGACAATTGACAAAACAGAACTGATGATCTTCCCATCTAATTGAATCTGGATTCGTGGAGATTTTTTTGCCAAAGCCTCCCACCCCTGTAACAGTAACCATACTAGGCAACAAAGGCCATTCCTGGGGCCAATACTGTGGAGCAACAATACTTGAGTCTGCCCCAGTATCCAGTAGTCCTTCTAATTGGTGGGATTCTCCGTTATAATTGNAAAAAAAAAAAACCAAAAAGAATCGCGCACGTCAGTTTCTTGTTCTCAAACCGTGCTATATCAGGAGACCCCCGTGCTGTCACCCCTCTGCCCTGCAAAGGGGCTGCTTCGCCGAGGGGGTCACATCCCCATCCCCGCCGCGCGGCTCCCGGCGGCGACACCCGCGAGGTAGGTACCGGATATCCCCAATGGCAGAGCCAAGACTGTGTGTGGCACCGCGGCACGCCGGTGTCCGCCCGCCGGAGCATCCCCGCCCGCAGCGAGGCTCCTCCGGGCCCGGGGCAGCAGGTTACAGCAAGCTGCTGGGCAGGTTGCTGCTCTGCCACCTAAGGCAGGTGGTCTTAGAGTGTTTGTAGAGGTGGCTGGACTGGCTGAAGCGCTTGCCACACTTGAGGCAGGCGTAGGGCTTCTCCCCCGTGTGCACACGGATGTGCTTCTTGCAGTCCGTGAGCGTCAGGAAGGTCTTGCAGCAGATCTTGCAGGCGTACTTGCGCGCGCCCTCCACCACCAGCACGTTGTGCTCCGACAGAGCCTTCTTGCACTTGGACAGGACGTCGGCGGACGCCCGCGTCAGCTGCGGCGGGCCCGGCTGCGACAGGTGCCCGCTCTCGAAGGAAGCGCTCCCGTTCATCATCAGCTGGGACCCCGAGGAGCTCTCCTGCAGCTGCGAGCCCCGCACAGAGGTCACCACGGGCATCTTGGGGGCAATGCGGCGGTAGCCAGGAAAGCCACCAGCTCCACCTCTCACTGAGCCCATCATGGCCCGGGACAGCGAGTGCAAGCCCAGGCCTGAGCGTGGGAAATCCATGCCGAACTGCTCCGCTGCTCGGTACCCAGAGGTCTGCACGCACGGCAGACCCATCACATCCTGCATGGGCCTCACGAAGTGGGAGTCTGCGGGCTCACTGAACGGGTTCTCGACGTGTGAGACGGCAGCAGATGAGTGGCTACCGGTGGGCCCTGACTCCGGGCTCATCAGATAAGGGGCGTCACTGTCCATCCTGCAGTCACTGGTGGTGTTGGGAATGTTGTCGTCGTTGTTTTGGCTGGCACCAAAGCCACCTCCCCTACTTTTATTTAAAAAATTTGAAATGCTGAAAGAAGACTTGTGCTCCAGGTTGTTGGACACCTCCATAATGTGGATGTCTCCCACCCTGTCAGTGCTGGACTGAGGGTCCGAGAAGCTGCGGTCACTGCTCTCGGGACTCAGCTCTATCTTCTCTGCGCTCACCACTCCTCCTTCCACCTCCACAGACTCGCTGCCCTCTGCCTGGGAGGTGACATCACTCACCTCATCCTGAGGCTCTGGGGAGCTCAGGGGCTCAGACTTCACCACCACCCTCATGTGCTCCTTCTCATTCAGGCTCACCTCTGGATTTTCACACGGGAAGTTGCTCTTCTCAGCAGCAGCCTCCTGGTCGAAGCTGGTTTCCACTTGCGTGGCCTGGGATGCCATGGACATCTGGGAGATGTTTCCCCCGCCATTGTCAGACTGGCTGGGCACTTGGGCATCCTCCTGAGCACCAAAAGACTGGTCGAACATGATCGTGTTGTCCTCCTGGTTATCAGCAACCGTGTCGGCCTTGGAGTTGTCCACAATTTTCAGCGAGTCTGGAGAGAAGAAATCCTCACGTGAGTGGACGACGGGCTGCCCGCTCTCTGCGGCCACGTCGGACACGGGCTCGTCCAAGGCGGGCCGGATGCGCTGGCGGGCGCGCTCCTCGGAGGACTGCTTGCGCTTGTGCAGGCGCCGGATGGGGAAGGCGGCGCGCTGCTCCAGCCCGCCCCGCAGCGCCGGGCCCATGGCGCCGGGCGGCTCCTCGGCGCCCTGCGCGGAGCCCAGCGCCGAGCTGACGATGCTGAGCCCCAGCTGCTGCAGCATGAAGGAGCGCTGCAGCCGCGCGCTCTGCTCCTGCGCACGCTCGCTCGGCGGCGACAGCGGCAGCGTCCGCGTCGTCAGGTAGTGCTTGCAGGCCTTCACCACGGAGTTGAGGTGCAGGTGGGACGCGGCCAGCAGCACGTCCATCACGTTGCTCTCCCCCAGCATGAGCGTGGACGTGTACATCATGTCGATGAGCGCGGCGAAGGCCTCGGCCGTCACCACCTCGCTGTCCAACTGGATCATGTTCATGGTCTGGTCGCCCTCGGCCACGGTGAAGAGCGCGCGGAAGTGCGTGCTGCAGGCGGCCAGCACGGAGCGGTGCGCCTTGAAATGCCTGTTCCCCACCACGATGACGCAGTCACACAGCTGCCCATGGAGCCTCTGGTAGTTGAGCTGCTGGAAGACTTGTTCAAAGTGCCCTGGGAAATCCATGATCCTGCAAAACAGCAGAGACTGCTACATTATGGGCCACCAAGTTGATCATTGGGATAGAGCAGCTCTGCGGTGAGGAAAGGGGAAGGGAGTTGGGATTGTTCAGCCTGGAGACGAGAAGGCTGCAGGGTGACATAACTGTGGCCTTCCAGTTCTGAAGGGGGCTACAGTGGAGGTGGTACAAGACCATTTACAAGCGTCTGCAGTGAAGGAGAAAGGGGAGCGGGCTCAAATCGAAAGACGGTAGCATTGGATGGGATTCCTCCCTGTGAGGGTGGGCAGGCCCTGGCACAGGGTGCCCAGAGCAGCTGGGGCTGCCCCTGGATCCCTGGCAGTGCCCAAGGCCAGGCTGGACATTGGGGCTGGCAGCTCCTGGGACACTGGGAGCTGGCCCTGCCGTGCATGGGCTGGGAATGGGTGATTTTAAGGTCTTGCACGACCCAGACTGGTCTGGGATTCTGTGAAAATCTGTGCCTGGAGCTTTGCAACAGATTTTTTTCTTTAAACAATCAAAGTTTAGCCCAGCATCTTCCCCAGGGATATGTTCCAAGTGCCAGGGTGTCTCTGGGATCCAGAGCAACCCAAGGAGGCTCTGGCACTGACATGGCTAATGGACACTGCAGAGTGGAGCTGGCAGAACAGGGACAAGCTGAACCACCTGGGAGCTGCTTCCCAACTAGTCGAGTGCATTTGATAATGAAATCCACTGTGTTCTGTTCACACTGCTAAATCCTCACCAAAGTTATCTTTGTTTGGCTAAGTTACATCATAAGGGGATCTCTCAGTGAAGAGGGAACTGAGGCTGCAGTCAGAAGGTGCTTTCTGATGCGGCTGTTAATCTTTACAGCTGCTGCACTCAATAAATAAATGACTTTTCAGCCCAAATTGTTGGGGAAATTCACTGCAGCAGAGCGGTAAACCAGCACATTGGCTTAATGCATTGAAAATATGTTTAGGTGGCTGGGACACTCTTGGTAGTGCTTGATGAGTTCGGTGGGAGAAATGCAGCACTCAAAATGAATGACCAGCAAGTCTCATTTATTGGTAACTCTAAAACCACTTATATAGCATCAATAATTAGGCTCATACATAGTGCAAAAGCAAGCTCATTATTGGATATTTCATTTAAGGTCAACTCCACCTAATTCCACATTCCTGTGATCGCTCATCTATGCTGAATTCACATTCTTCTGATCACAGTGTCCTGTTCTCAATTATCCATTATCACCAAGGTCTTCCTGACCCTGCAACATCTCACACCAACTGCAGTCTATTGTTGTTTAATTCTTTCTCAGCTAACTGCTGCATGGGAACATGACCTCTGCTAGCTAGCCATTCCTCTATAGTGCTGGCTCTGGCTCTTCAGTTGGTGAATTGCAGGCACTTGACAATACTGGAGGATAAATGAACCGTTGGAAATCACACTTTAAACTGAGCTACTGAGGGGTGGTAACTGAGAGGCGCTGTGTGTGTTACACTCTCCGTGCTGGTACACTCTGCAAGTAACTGGTGATGCCTGGCAGTGCAGAGCAGAGGCAGTGAAGGGTCCTCACAGCCCCCTGTTGAAGGAATTCTCCGCGGTTTCCCAGGTCTCGGAGACAGAGCGGCTCTGCTACGTGGGACAAAACTTCGGCAGCGAGGTCCTGAAGTGCAACTCCCTGTGCAGGTATGGAAAAGGAGCCAGGAGCACAGGGCCTGCTCAGACCCAGAGCTCCTGCTCCCTCCCCTGCACCTGTCTCAGAGGTGCCCAGGGGACATTGGTAGGGCTCGAAGGATCTTGTGGAAGCTGTGATGTGTAAAATCACAGACCAGTTAAAAAACATCCTGTAAGGTCTGGGATTAGTGTAGCAGCAGGATGGAGCTAAAAAATTATGATGAAGAAATTGCCTTTGTCATGAGTTGGTCAGCACTGAAGGGGTCATCGTTGAGCTGAGATGTTCTGTAAATGTGTACAAGGAACTGGCTTCGCTTCTGCAGAGTCTGTCAAACCATGCCCATGCCACCCTCGGTTCTGTCTGAGTGGTAAAACCAGGAGACCTGCATCCTCAGACAGAACAGTGTCCAGTTTGAGATCCTGCAGCTGAAAAAAAAGTACCAAGGGGGTGTTTCTTCTCGAGTTTGGAGAGATAAATGCAGTTTAACAAATGTGTGTGGTATGGGTGTTAATTCAGTATTGTTCGTGGGCAGATTTAAGTGCTCTTCCCCTGAACACTGCTGGAAAGGTAATTCTGGGGGCTAAAGTGGTGCTTGCCTGCACCTCTGGAGATCCTGAGCTCTAGGAGCTACAAGGAAATCTGGCTGTTGTTCAAGTTATGGCCATCAAGTCCTGACACAGCAGAAAAAGGCAAAAGAAAATAGCAGAACTCTTGGCACCTACATTTGACCTAATTCGGTTGTTTTAAGACTTCTGCGTTAACTCAGGGTAGCAAGTCTTTCTGTTTTTATATGTACACATGCCTCGGAGGTGACTTGGTTTATCCTAGCACTGTATGTGCTAGGCAGGAGAGATGCCAGGGTGTGAGAAGACTATGTCATTTAAATAATTTCCACTGCTCTGCCTCTCACTAATCAACTGCCCCGTTCTCCCCAGGTACTTCATTGGCGTGTTAGACAAGAACTCCGGGCAGATGGAGGTCTACAACGCTGAGATATTCAACATGCAGCCCCTGCTCTCAGGTGGGAGGTGCTGGGAGTCACAGCTTGCTCTGTCCTTCTCATTCCTGCCTTGTTCCCTTGGCACAGAGCAAGGACACTTCCTTCACCTGTGCATGCTGAGAGGGGAGCCCAGCGAGCCCAGCGTGGGGGTTAAACAGGGAGTGTGGAGGGTGGGAGGCACTCACACAGTTTCACTGCTCGAGTGCAGCCTTGTCTGTGTGTGTTCTGCTGCGGGAGGCCTGAGACTCATCAGGAACTGGATCTCTGAATAGCTAAAAAAGCCAGGTTTTATTCAGCTGGACTGTTTTGTCATTGAACCTAGGATAGGAACCCAAAAGATCACATCTTTTGGAAGCTGATTTTTACCCTGTGTAGTAGGACTTGGGTTTGGCCATAGTCCATGTATTGCACCCATGGTCTTTGTAGCAAAATCTGCTTTTTTGTTCTAGATTCTCATATTTGGTGTGTCCTTAAATTAGCCAGGTCACATAGAGGAGATCCTGATGTTCTGTGCCAAGTCACAGAGCTGAAGGAATTCCCGTCCAAGCACCCTTACTTTTGTTGTTTTATAGATAACTTGTTGCCTGATGACACAAAGGATTATCAGACCAAATCCTACAGGGAGAAGGTAACGTTGAAAGCTGTGTCATGCTCTGCTGTGATTATCTAGCTGACAGGGGCAGATGCTTGTCTCTTGAGGCTGGGAGGTTTGGTGTCTGCAGGGTAAACTGCAGGACAGCACTCTCCCTGTGTCCAGGAGGCAGCACAGTCATTGCCTGGCTCAGGAGTATTTTCCTGGTTATTTTAGGCTGGTCACCATCCCAGTGACCTCCTGCCCTCCCAAACCAGTGCATCCTGCACATTTTGCCACGTGAAAAGTTCAGAGTTTTCTTAGAGACTGTGGCTGTGGAACAAGCAGTGGGTTTTGTGTTCTCCTGGGTGCACAGGGTGTCTTAACGTGTGTTTCCGTGTCGTGCAGATGGATTTGTGCATTGAGGCCTTCGGGACCAGCAAGCAGAAGAGAGCTCTGAGCTCTCGCCGCATGAACGCTGTGGGCAGTGACATTGTCAACACAGCTGTGGCAAAAGCAGCTGCAAATGTTATAGATGCCAAGGGAGTGACAGGTGAGAGGATTCTGTCTCGGGGTGTAATCAGGACAAACTGAAGTGCCTTTTTCTGTCTGTCCATGCCAAGTGTGGCAGGAAGAAGAGGGGTTTTCTTTAAGCGATGAGGAAGTAGCTGGTCTAACAGCTGAGATGGGTACATGTAGAGGAACTGCTTCTTTCTGGCCCCACTGGACTTGGTGTTGGAGTTGCCTAAATGAGGGAAGGTCCCTGTGACATCAGTGTGCATCCTGCCTGCTTTGGAAGCTCCTGTGGGACATGAGTTCACTGGGATAAAGGCAGTGCCTTTACCTGGTCTGAGCTCTGTGGCATGGCTGTTGAAAAGGCAGCCTCTTACCTCAGAGAGTGGTGCAGCCTTGGGGTGGGTCACAGCTCAGTGTGGTGTCGCCATCCCCAGCGGCTTCCAAGCTGTGGCAGGAGAGGGCCAGGGCTGCCCCGACTTTGGACATCTGGGCAGGAAGGCAGACAAAAGCCCTCCAGAGCACCTCTGGGATCCTGAGGGTGTCACTGGCATGACCAGGAGAGATGTCTGTTGACTGTAGACCCCACCACCTTTCATCCTTTTGTTCCAGGGTGGATATTGACTGTGCTCTCAGAGCTGCTTCGTGCCAAGTGGGTGTTCATGGGAATGCAGGTGCCAGAATCATGCTCTGCCCACCTGCAGCAGCAGACATCTTTGTGCCCTTCTTTGCTAGATGTTTCTTTAGTCTGGACTGGCCTTTCTTAATCTTTATGACCAGAAGGTTCTTGATAGGAGTTGTAAATGTGTAAAAGTCCAGCTGTGACTAAAATGGTGCTAACCCATTGAGTAAACGTGCTTTTAAAGGAATGATTTAGGTTGTGTTCCTGTTCTCTGCATTTTGGTTAGCATGATCCAAATGCTCTTGTCCTGCTTCCCTCCCAAGCTCTGATGCAGGACATGGCCCAGGATGATGTGCAGAATATCTCTGCCTTTCTCCCACCGTGCCACGAGGACGCTGACAGGCCGGAGCACGTTTACAAGTTTGAGGACAGTATCTTTTCTGTGTCACGGGGGTTCCCCACACCTTTAAGTCACGGTGGAGCCGTCTGGCACGTGGGAGCAAGTCAAGCCTTTGCCCCTCACAGGCCAAGAGCTAGGAGCAAGGTAATGTTTTGGGGCCTGCAAGTCCCATATCCTGCCTCTTTCCTACAGAGAGCAGGATGCTCTGCTTCCTGGTGGGCAGCGTTCCACAGGGAATATTGGTGAGGTTGGCCTTGCAGAGGTGAGCTGTGGGTGTGCCACAGTGTGTTAGAGGCCTCAGTTCCTGGACAGATTCCATCCCCTTGCCCACATCTCCCCAAGTGAGTGTGGATGGAAGCAGATCTAATTTCTAAACGATGTAAAATGTTGTCAGTTCTCAGAACCAGCCAGCTATTGGCCTTTCCCAGGCACAGAGGGAGCTCCCAGCAGCTTCTCTCAAATAAATCACTTCCATGGGTGTTTTCTTACTTCTTCCCCTAATGTCAGTCAGTGTGAAACCACCACACTGCCCTACCTGGAAGGGAGAGCCCAGGCTTGTTCTTTTCCTTAAAATGCTGCCAGTCCTGTCTCCTGCTGAGTATGAGGCGCTGCGGGTCCCGGCAGCCGCCCTGGCCAGTGTCACCGCAGAGGAGATGGCCAAGAGAGCAGAGGAGAGAAGGTAACGCTGCTGCCAGACCTCCTGCTGGCTCTGGGGCAGTGGGGCTGCTGCTGCCCGTGCCATGGCTCTGGGGCAGAGGGAGGACGTTGGATCAGGGCATGGCAGGGTAGCTCTGCCTTGGGAACATGGGGGACACTTGGGTACACAGCAGCAAGGGGCCTTCTGGGGAGCTGAACTCCCTCTCTCTTTCCTGCAGCCACTGCTCCTTTGTTTTGGAGGAGCTGAAGTTCCTGCCCACTGATGAGAGGAGTAGAGACCACAAAGCCCGATGCCTCTGGTTCTTGGACACCCTCGTCAAGTTCAGTCAGCTGAAAGTGATCAAGAAGAAGCGTAAGAGTTTTCAGCTCCTGAACACATGCTTTTGGGAATGTCTTCATTCCCAAATTCATCATCTTTTGCTCGTCAGCTGAGTGTGTGGAACATACCTCTGCCATACTCAGCACCATGCAAAACATTTTGGTTGAGATTTCCCAGACTTGCCATCTTCCCTAGAAACTGTGTGTCCTTAGCAGGGCTGACGGAGGAGGACGTGGCAAGCCTGGCTTTAAATATCATCCTGTGTTGCTGGAGATACAGGAGTCACCCATAGGACTTGTCTAAGGAGGATGTGGGAGTGACTAGACTTGGTCATCATAAGGACTTGTTAGTGTGGTCTCAGCTTTAACAGTATTTTGTGGCAAGAGAAATACATGCAGAGGTGTGTGTGCATTTTAGATTATATAGTATGGAAGTGGGAGATTGCTGTTACTAAGAAAATAAAAGCTGTTGGGATTCTTTCAGGCCTGAAAAATCACGAGACATAGAAATCAAGCACCAAGGTTCCTTTTAGGTTTGTTGTGTTCCTGGGAAGAGGCAGTAAATGGTGGAATTCCTGGGGTTAGACTCTGTGATCACAGTGGGTCCTTTTCCACATGGGTATTCTGATATTCCATGATGAGTGTCAGGATAATACATGTGCTGCTGTGGTGGGTGGGCAGTGCAGGGTCCCTCATTCCACTGCAAAGCTCCTCTCTGCCCTAGATCCAATGGGTCCGGAGTGCCCACACATCATCAGCAGGAAACTCATGAAGAATTTCAGCTCACTGACCTACAACAATGGCAGGTAAGAGATGGTGTGGGATGTTCTTGAGGCATAGATATGGCAGAACTCAGCTTGAGGGGCCATAAACACACCATCAGGAACCCCCTTACACTTCACCTCTCACAAGTTCTCCCTCTTGCCACACAGCATCCAGAATTTAATCTCTGCATCCATGAGGGCTAAAATCACTGCATACGTCATTACCTTGGCTCTGCACATTAACAACTTCCAGACGGATCTCACCGTCCTGCAGAACGACCTGAAGCTCCCAGAGAGCAGGTGAGTCATCCTGTTCCTTCACACCTGACAGGACCCTCCTGCAGAAACCTCTGGGGGGCTCTGGAGTGTCTCTGGACCGGGGTAGGGCTTTAATTTCCCCGGGGAGGATAGGCAGTTGTCTGTGCATGCAGGACCTGCGTTTCCCAGGAGTCACCTGGCAGCTCCAGCTGTGCTCCTGTCCTTGGCCCCGCAGCATTCACTGAATCAGGCTTTCCACCCAAAACTTCAGTTATTGCTGGGTCTTGCAAAGCCCTTAATCACCACTTGGTTTTCAACATTCCTCATGGGTTTTGATGCTATCACTTTGTCCACAGTTATCCTCTTTATTATTTAATTGGTAGTGGGTTTAGTAGGTTTAAGAGCAGTCTCTGCTGTTGGTTTCCTGCCATTTTCCCTTTTTTGTTTTTCTTTCTGTAACTAAGTTTTTCCAGGAATCCTTGTTGGTTTTGGCAGTTGATGCCCAGGTTTGGGCTGTGCTGCAGCTGGGAGCACAGGGCCTCGGACGCTGTGGGGAAAAGCTGTGAGCAGGCTGTGACTGCTGCAAGAACCAGCAGTATTCTGTCCCCAGGAGGGCTCCCTGCCTTGCAGCAGCTCCCAGCTGCTGTCTCCAGGGCATCCCTGCACCACAGAGACAGCTCCAGGCCTCTCCCAGAGCGCTGGGGGTCCCTGCAGGGTGATGGCACAGGGGCTCACCCCACTGATGGCATTTCTCCGCTGTTTTCCAGGATACTGGACATCGCCAGGGCCCTGCGGCTCAGGGTGACCAAGACCAAGGGGGTGCCAGGGCTGGACGATGACCAGAGCCACAGGCTGGGCACTCTGTCTCTGCCCCTGCCCACGCAGAAGGCACCAGAGGGACGGAGGAAGCGCAAGAAAATGAGCTGAGACATCCAGGAGGTCTGAGGGGAGACACACCCCCTCCCTCACAATGTCACGGGGATGCCTTCATCTGCTGGGTTTGGGTCCAGCATCAGCCCTCACCCTGCTGAAACCCAGGCTGATGGTTTCACCTCATTAAAATGCTGCTTTTTTTCTACTTACATAGAAAAAGCTAAAATAAGCCCCTTTTTTCCTCCAGTTTGTGTGGTGTGGGGGGTGAAATGGAGGTTGTGCTGAGGCACAAGGGAACAGTTTAAGGTGGCAGGTTCTCCCCTGTGTGGCTGCTTCTGGTTTGTGGCCCATCCCAGGTTCAAGGTCAGAGGCAGGAAGACAAAGAGTGTGATCTACATATACCTTTTTGTTTCTGTGGAACTTCTGTGTAATCCTGTGTTCAAAAACTCTAAAGATGTTCACAGTTTTTGTCACTTTTGCTTTCCTCCTGGGGGAGGGAGAGTTCTGTGATTTGGAGCTGGTATCACCTTCAGTAAGAGCAATGAGTATGAGGCCACAGCTGTTGCTTCCCAGCCCTTAGGAGAGATACTTTATTCTGGTTTCCCTAAATTTTCGCTCTCCTGGGTGATCAGCCTCATGGGAGCTGTTTACTTAGGAAGGCTGAAGGCTTGTGAGAAACAGGATGGCCTCCAAACTGGTGTGTGAAGTGAGAGCATGGACTGTCAGAGGAAATATTCCCTGGGATGGCACTGCTTCAGACAGTTAATTTGGGTTTGGTAGATTCTCTTGGGATTTATGAATCTCCTCACACACCTTGAAGACTCACTTTTCACACCTGTCATTAGCAGTGACACAAGCAGCCTGTGTTCTGGGGAGGGGATCATTACTGCTGTGGGAATTGCAGGCTCCAAGTAATAAATAGGAGTGGTTGAGGTTGGAAGGGGCTTCTGGAGGTCTTTTTCCAGTCCCTCTCTGCTCAAAGCAGGGCCACCAGAGCCAGGTGCCCTGGACTGTGTCCAGGTGACTTTGGAGTGCCTCTGGTTACAGGAACTCCACAAATTCACAGTGAAGCAGTGTCCTGATGTGCAGAGGGAGACTCCTTTGATCCTGTGCGCTCCTGGCCTGTCTCTGGGCACCTTCCCTGCAGGTCTTTATATCCAAGGACAAGGTCCACGAGCCTTCCCTGCTCCAGGTTGAGCAGCCCTGTTTTCCTCCACCGTGTAGCTGTGATGCTCCAGCCCCTTCAGCATCTTCACTGGACTCTCCAGTGTGTTTGTGTCTGGAACGGAGGAGCCCAGGGCTGGACATGCACCCCAGGCTGAGCAGAGGAGGAGGATCACCTCAGTCCTAATTCTGCCCACACACTGCTGGCTGCTGCCACAGGGACGTTTCTGGGGCTGCTGGAGGGACACAGGACACGGTGCCTGTCCCTGACCCTCCGGCACAAACACGGACAGTCGCTGACAAAGCAACTGCAAAAGTGATCAATTCCCAGGGGAATGGTGCTGCAGGCCTCCAGAGATCAGGGGTTTGAACAGCTGGGGCCTAGCCAGGCATGCCACAGGTCCTGCCAGGAGCACATTTCCTGTGTTGTTGGCTTTTTCTTAACCTGGAAATTGAACTTGAGGTAATTTTAATAAGGAGGTAATGGAAAAGGGGATCTTTAATTGGAGGCTTTCAGGGCAGTTATGGAAAAATGTCCACAAAAGCCCACCCACACGGGGTGAATACAGTTTTTGTAAGTTCAGCAAATCAGCATAATTGACAAAAAAGCACCAATTGGGAGGACAAGTGGTGATGCAACTCTACCCCCACCCCCAGACAAGCCCTTCTCTGGAGGCTGTACTTTGTGCATGAAATGGACCTCAAAGAGCTGCTCTCAACCTTGGTAGCCAGGAAGAATCTAGGCAGCACAAAGCCTTGTACCTACCAGGGTTGGGGCTCTGGAATTTGTTTTGTCTTTCTGCCTAGGGAAAGGGCATGGAAAATTACTGGGAAAACAAGCCACCAATACAACAGGACTACAAATGTATGTGCAATGAATAACAGAGAACAGAAAGAAAGCAAAAAACCACAATGACATCGCTATGGACCTGTTTGTTTGTAAATTGACCCAGCAGCTGCCTCAGTGGGAAAGAGGGAGACATAAGCAGTTGTTTTTGTTTGTAGATTGTAAAAACAATCTTTTTTCAGCGAGGGGCTGCTGAAGTTGGGCTGATGAGAGCCCCCATCCCTGAGCTGTCAGCTTCCCTGCATGGGTGTGGAGAAACAACGTCAGAGAAGCCAGTGAGAACCCCCAGTCTGGGTCAGAGAGTGGCACAGAAGAAGCTCCTGTGTGTGTAGCCCCTAGCCACCCTGCTGCTGGAGCTGGAGCCCATCTGGGCAGTGGCCACCACTTGTGACCCCAGGGTCCCCTCTCGATGTGAGCCCATGCTGGGGTTGGTCACAGCCGATGCCAGGGGGCTGCAGGACTTCATTCATCAACAGCCTAAGGAACAGGCTGAAGAACACAGCTGACAACAGGGGGCTGTACCTGTCCTGGGGCCTGGATCCTTTGGGGCTGGTGTGGAAGCAGGAGGGATATTCACCAGGAGCCTGGCTCCCTTGCAGATGTGCAGCCTGGACGTTGCTGTCCTTGGTCAGGCTGCTTGGGCCAGGAACATCCTGAACCTTGCAGTGGAGGATGTCGTTCCCCAGCAGGAGCACCTGCAGCTGTAGGATGTGACCAAAGTGAGCAGCTGTGCCTTCTGCAGCCCCTGGGCACCTGCAACCTCCCAGGCTCATCACAGTCTGTCTTCCTCAAAGAAAGAAGTTAAATATTTACACAGCAGAAGTGTTCAATATATTCCAGACAAACAAAATCACGTCTTAAATCCACATCTTACAAGTGTTAAGAAATAATTACCAATTGCCTTTGCATAGCCCACTTGGACAAACAACAGACATCAGAAGGTAATTAAATTACACCTCCTGTTATTTGCCCATCCCAGACAGGTGCCTCGTTCAGTCTCTCAGCCACACGTGGAGCCCGGTGGGATGTGGCCATGGCCCATCTCCATCAGGCACACTCGGCTGCCCGCGGAGGCCACGGCCACGTCCGTGCAGCTGGGCCTGGCCTGGGCTGTGCAAGGACCCCCAGCTCTGCCCAGCTCTGCCATGCTTCCATTCACTTCCAGCACTGAGCCCACACTCACAGCCAATAATTCCTGCTGATATATACTCCTGCTTCCTACTCCAGCTGGTAATTCCTACTTGAGCAAATTCCCACTGAGTTGGGCAGGGAATGCTCCCCTTCCTCTCCATCTCCAAAACTTCTATCTACAGTCTTTTAGAGTCATGGAATGAAAAATGGGCCCAAACCCTGGGCTGCCCCAACCCTTGGGGATGGGCCTGCTCTGGGTCAGTGTCTGGAAAGGAACCTCCAAGCTCCCCCAGCGCTGGGGATTTTGGCAGTGGTGGTACCCCACCCTGCCACCACCGTCCTGTCTGGCACAGGTACAAAGCTGAGAGCTGTGGGCAACTGCAGGGTGAGATGATGCCAAGAGAAAACCTCAGTTCAGTGTCCAGTGTGTGTCCCCACCCCTCAGCTGACCTCTGACTGAAGCAAGCACCAGCCAGGGCTGGCCATGGTGAGGGGCATGGCCAGCAGTCAATATTGCAGCCCCCCAGTCTCTGCAGCTGTGCTTTTACAGGCTCGAATGCACCTGACTAGGTGACCCCAGTCTGTCTCCATGTTAATATTTCCACTTGTGATTACACCACAGTGTGTAGAATGTGTGCAGAAGCAGGCAGCTGCCAGCAACCTGCCTTTCATCTGGGCTGGGCAACCACAGGAAAGGAGCTGGTGAAGCAGGGAGAGGGAAGAGGGTTCACAGCAGCCTCAGATACAGGATTTTGCTGCCCTGTATGCAGTGCCCAGCATAGGTCAGGTCCCTAAAGATGCTTCCTTCCAGTTTCACCTGCCCTCATGAGTAAGTGAATGCCCTCCCTTTGCAGCCTTGAAAGGCAAGGTCAGATGATGCAGCCCTGTGGAGAGCTGGCCAAAGGCTGGACTCCCTTGTCCTGCTGCAGCCCCTGCTGCAGAGACTTGAGCTCCAGGTCCATGTGAGGGGTGTGCAGCTGGCTGCTGTCACCTGCTGTCCCCAGCACACCCCATGGGCTTGCACAGGTCCCCGTGCACAGCTGGAGCACCAGAGCAGCAGCTGGGGCAGGCAGCCAGGGGCACCTGTGGCCAGTGCTGGCCAGTGCCGGCCCCAGCACCACGTGCCCCAGCCTGCCCTGCCCCACCACTGCCACCTCTGCAGCACCTCACCCTGCTCCTCGTGTGCTGGACAGCAGCTCCGGCCAGTCACAGGGACCAGTGGTGGCCAGGGCAGCCTCAGGCTGCCACACTCAGCCCCACACCGGGCCAGCACTGGTCCCTCCACCACTGGAACAGGGACAGGTGCCTGCAGGACTGCGGGTCCTGTGTGCTCCTGGGCTTGGAGGCCAGGCAGTGCTGCCAGGCCTCTCTCCAGGACCACAGCCCCACGCTGGGCAGGCACGGGTGGAGGAGCTACCACAGCTCCACAGGCAGGACACCCACCTCCATCGGCACCTCTGCAGTCACAGAATCACAGAACCACCGAGATGGGAAAAGACCTCAGAGTCCAACCTTTGACCAACCATCACCTCATCAACTAGAACACAGCTCAAAGTGCCACATCCTGTCTCTCCTTAAACACCTCCAGGGACAGTAACTCCAGCACCTCTCTGGGCAGCCCATCCCAATGTCTATTCACCCCGAGACAAAATTCTTCCAGACACCCAACCTAAACCTCCCCTAACACAGCTTGAGACTTTGTCCTCTCATCAGTGCTTGTGCAGGCAGCACAGGAAGGGCAAACCTTGACCAGAGAGGGACCCCATGGTGACAGGGACATGCAAAGCCAGGCTGGAAGTGCCTGTCCAGGGCACAGCTGACCCGGGCAGAGCTCGGGGAGCCTCAGCCCCGCCGTGCTCCGCCGCTCGCAGAGCCCACGGGGTAAAGGGTATCGAGCCGAACTGCCCGGCCTTGTGCAGCGCCTATCACCGACATAAAAACGGGCCAGTAACATTTGCTACCGAACCAGTAAAACTAACTCAACGCCGCAACGGGGGAGACTCCGCCGGCGCTTCCCGTCCGCTGCGAGAGGCGGAGCGGGCACCGCACGGGTGGAGCTCTGCGGGCCCGAGGGACCGCGCTGGGTCCCACCGGGAGCGCCTGAGGGAGGGAAAAACAGCCCAGCCCGGTCCGTGCGGAGCGGAGCAGAGCAGGCCCGGCCCAGGCCCCGTGTGGAGCGGACTTAAGCTAAGGCGAGCTGAGCTGAACTGAGCCCGGCCCGGCCCGGCCCGGTCCGTGACGGAGCGGAGCGGAGCAGGCCCGGCCTGGTCCCGTGTGGAGCTGAGCTGAACTGAGCCCGGCCTGAGCCACGCCCACTCGTTTCAGCCCCGCCCAGGGGGCGTGGCCAGAGAGAACGCGCTGTGTGATTTGCAAGCGCGCGGAGAGGCGTGGCCTGTGTCACGTGAGTGGTTGACGCTACCGGGTCCCCGGCCCCGCCCTGTGCGGTGGCGTGGTGGCGTCACACGGCGGCGCGGTGACGTCAGAGAGCGGCGCGGGGTCGCGCCGGGCCGGGCGCTTGGGGCGCGATCCCGCTCCCGGTGCGCTCCCGGTGCGATTCCGATCCCGGTGCGCTCCCGGTGCGCTCCTGGCCCCCTCCCGCCATGGCAGCACCGCCCGCAGGTGCGTCCCGCCCGCCCGCCGAGCGCTCC
>NC_031799.1:74068299-74085972 GCF_001522545.3 Parus major | reverse complement strand
GGGCCGGGAGGAGCGGCCGCGGGCCCGGCATGTGCGCGGGCAGTGCGGAGCTGCGGCTCCCGCGCCCGAGAGCGGGGAGGAGCCGGCCGGGACCTCTCGGGACTCTCCTGGACCGGGACCGCGACGGCTTCCCCAGGGACGGGGACACTGCTCATATCAAAGGCAACGGCAGCTGCGGAGAATAAACGGCCTTCACGTTCTTTTCCTCATCCTTTCTCTTCCTTCTCTGCCTTCCTCTCCCCCGCCCTTTTCTTCCCTCCTTTTTATCCTCCCTGTTTCTCCGTGCTCCTTCCTCTCTCTTGCCCTTCCTTTCCTTTTCCTTCCTCCTTTCTCCCCTCCTCGTTTCAGTAGGTCCTCATGCCAGGCAGGGTTGTTGTCCCCAAAGGCCCCTTCAAATCCTGGAAGTCTCATATCTGGTGCTTATGTTGGGGAGGATTTGAGGGCTGTGGATCACCCACAGCCTCACACGGCTGTCACAGACCTTCCTCAGGCTGAGCTGTGATTGAGGGTGGGATTTGGGCACCTCTAGAAACATCTCCTAGCTGTTAAATAATCCTGTTCTTCTGTCAAACAGGGTTTGCCAGGTAAAAATCCCTGCAGTCATCCTCCAGACTATTTGGTCAAGCTGCCTCTGTCCACACATCCTTCAGGACCCTGGACCTAGCTAAACTCAACTTCTGAAACTTCTCAGCAGAACGTGGACGTCGAGTGTGGGGGCTGATGCGGAGGAGGCTGCATGGCAGTGAAGTGGGACTTGTAAAGAATCTCTCTGCTGTGTCAGTGAAATCACACCTGTGTGACACCTGTGCATCCGCTGTGGGTGGTGGTGCTCAGTTCCTGGCTGAGTTGAGCCACGACAGTGTTGCCTGCTGTTTTGTGCCACAGGGAGGAAGCAGAGTGTAAGGATCAGGTTTTGTAATGTTGCTGTGTGTGTTTGTTTTAGCTCGTTTTTTTAATAGGTTTTTTGGCAGCCTCTCTTGTGTTCACACAGTGTTTTATTAGCGTGAGGGTCAACCTTTTACTGTTGGAATTTGTAATTCCAGGGGGATTTATTTCTGTATTAATTTGAAGGAGCACAAAAGGGAGGAACTGCTGCTTTCTATGGTCACTTAGATTTAAGCGAAAATGGCGCAACATCCATCGGCTCTGTCTTTTTGCTGCTTTTCCCCCTTCAGCCTCTGTGGGCGTTTTTCCAGCAGGATGTTGGAGTGAGGAGGGCAGAGCTGCAGGGCCAGCCACAGCTGTCTCACGGTTTGTTTGCGGCGCGGGGAGGAGGCACCGGCGCCATGGGTGCGGCGGAGCCGGCGGGCTCCTCGGGCAAGCACTACCTGTGCGGGCTGTGCGCGGCCTTCACCAACATCGTGGTGACGTTCCCCATCCAGAAGGTTCTGTTCCGGCAGCAGCTGTACGGGCTGCGCACGGGGGACGCCGTGCGCCAGCTGCGCCGCGACGGGCTGCGCACGCTGTACCGCGGCATCCTGCCCCCGCTCATGCAGAAAACCACCACGCTGGCGCTCATGTTCGGCCTCTACGAGGATTTCTCGGCGCTGCTGCTGAGCCACGCCCGCGCCCCAGAGCTGCTGACGCGCAGCGCGGCCGCCGTGCTGGCCGGCACCACCGAGGCCGTGCTCACGCCCTTCGAGCGCATCCAGACGCTGCTCCAGGACTACAAACACCACAACAAGTTCACAAACACTTACCAGGCTTTCAAGGTGCTGAAAGCGTACGGGGTGCGGGAGTATTACCGGGGATTGGTACCTATTCTGCTCCGAAATGGGCCCAGTAACGTGCTCTTCTTCGGCCTGCGGGGGCCCATCAAGCAGTGTCTGCCTGAAGCCACCTCGCACAGCTCTCACCTGGTCAACGACTTCATCTGCGGCGGGCTGCTGGGCGCCATGCTGGGCTTCCTCTTCTTCCCTGTGAATGTCGTAAAAACTCGCATGCAGGCTCAGATCGGTGGCGAATTTCAGTCCTTCTCCAAAGTGTTAGTGAAGATCTGGCTGGAGCGTGACAGGAAACTGATCCACCTCTTTCGAGGAGCCCACCTGAACTACCACCGCTCTGTGCTGTCCTGGGGGATCATCAATGCAACCTACGAGTTCCTGCTGAAGCTGCTGTGACCCCGTCCTGCTGCTGGGGTGTCAGCACTCACAGTGTCCTCGCTCCCAGGGAGCAGTGCCTGTGCGCAGGTAATTCCTCCCAGCCTTTGCTATTTATGGGGTGAATGGTGATGCATTAAACCTTGGTGCAATTATGATGAACTTTTAAACTATTCCTTTGCTGGCAGGTGAGTTTACCCATAACAGAGCTAATGTAAAGGATGTAAAGGATGAGGTGTAAAAGAGAAAAGGAAAAAAGTCTGTATCACTCCCAAAATTCCGTTATGCTCTGTGATGGGGTGCACTCCACTGCCCATGTTTAGAACATGAGAATCAAGGAGGGGCTGAAGAAAAACAATTCCATTGCTTGATCATCTTCCAAGTCTCGATTTTGGAACTGCATTTTCAGCTGTTTTCTGGTCCTCACTGTGTAAAGCTCAAAGGACAGATCTAGAAGGGGATGACTGAAGTGCAGAGCTCCAAGCTGCACCTCAACCTGCCACAGCCACCGCAGGGTGTGGCCTGTGGTGACCGTGTCCTCCAGCCCTGGCACTGAACGTGTGACCTCAGCCCAGGCTGGTCTGTGTGTGTATGTGTGTGTGTTTGTACGTGTGCCTTCCTGTGAAAAGGGACAAGTGGAAGGAATGGGACAGCAAACTCACTAAAGCTTTAAAGTGTCCTTCCTCGTTAAAAAACATGGAGCTCATTCTGCTTTTTGTGAGGATTTTTTTTTTTTAATTGCTTTTTTCTGTTGCCTCCGGCTGCAGGATGAGGGAGGGGTCCCTGTGTGCAAAGCTCACAGGACACTCCAGCTCCTGCAGCTGCTCAAGCACTTCGCACACGGCTTCTCGCACTGCCGCCTCTTGTCTTTTCTCAGTTCCCTCTGTGGAATTTCCGACCATGAGATGCTTTTACCCAAAACTCGGGGTTCTGCCTGCTTGGTGTGTGCTGTTAACAGTTCTGCAAGACAGAGCGGCACAGGCAAGGTGAGATTCCTGGGCTACCTGCTTCAGTGGAGGTCTGTAGGTATAGTGGAGATAAAAAGCCAAAGATGACCTTGGAAGCAGGGAGGCAGGAAAGGTGGTGAGGCTGGAGACGTGTTTCAGGACTTCTGTAGGCAAACACTGAAAAGGACTGGCAGAAATCTGCCTTACAGAGACATGGGAGTTGAGAGAGAGAAGGGGCAGATAGATACAGGGGCAGAAGAGCAAGCACAACCCTGGGCTGGATGAGGGTCACAAAAAAAGTGTTTCAATGTCCTTGAGGGCTTCCTCTTTAATTAAACTAAACATTCATGTATGAACCAAAACACTTTGGATGATGGGGAGCAGCAAAGCTTTCAGAAACTGCTTTGAATTTAGTCTTTTGTTAAGTATTGAAGGGGCTATTGCTTTTCTGAAATTGGAGTTTTCCATTTGCTAAAACTGTCTTCCAAATTTGATCCTAATCAGTGTGTTGTAATCATACAGTCCTGAGCTTCACAAACAGCAATGGGTGGGCACAAGCACGAGTTCCTGTATCCCAGTGGTGATTATCTGCATCTAAATAAAATGTTTACTGGATGTTTGTTACCGGCAGAATCTGATTTTTACCAGTGTACCTTTTTTTTTTTAATCACTCCTTGATGGAATAAAAAAAATCTGCATCCTGTTTCTCTGTGGAAGATGTTATGTGCTCCTGTAATGTCGGGGAAGCCAAAGTGTTGAGGGTGAGAGTTTGGCACAAGCCCAGAGCTGCTGAGTGCCCAGCTACTCCAGTAACAATACAACAGTGGAGCCCTGGGTCTGAGGTTCAGTCACTTTTGACTCTTCATATCTCACTTTCAGAAAAAAGCACTACTGTGACACACACACTTGAGAATGGCAGCATCTAAGCACTAGGTGTTTTTCCTCTTAATTTTAGGGAGCAGGTAAAAGCCAGTGAGCATGGCTCATTTTAACATAAACACAATACGCTTCAATTCAGTGAATTATTAAATGTTTATTATGCAAGCAAGAGAAACTGTCCACAAACAGTAAGTTACTGTACGGCTGTAAGTACAATACTTCCAAAGCAGTTCTGATACTTCATATACGGTATTAAAAGGCTACAGTTTTTACTATGAAATCTCAGGTATTTCAAAATACTCTACATGCACAATTTGTTTCTGTATTAAAAACCTTATACTTAACTGAGGATATTTAGTGCTTTACAAAATGCACCTTTAATTAAGATCAGCCAATGAGAAGTTTCTGTTTCCTGCAGGTCAAAAACATGATGGGTCGTTGATTTCTTCCCTTCTCTCCAATTTTTTAGAATCTTGTAAACTAAATTTTCTAAAAGCTTTCATTTGGCAAGTGTATTTCTTTTTTTCTAAGAGTTTATATGTCCTAGAGCAACAGACCCAAGTATTACGGTGTCAGAACCTTCTCCACATCAGTGCTACCCAAATAAAAATCACAACACAAACAAACAAACAAAGAAAAACAAACCCCACCAAATTAACCAAGACCCCTCCCCCCCTCCCGAAAAAACTGATGTTTACATTCTAATTCTGGTAGTAGGCATCGAGCTGTCCTTACCCCAAGGCTCCAAGAGTGCAAACAATCGTGTGTGTGCCTGTCGGTGCCGCTGTGCTTTTGCTCTATCCCCAAGGTGTGGCGGTGCCAGCCCGCGAGGTCGCTCGGCTGCCGCAGGAGGACGAGCAGCCCCCAGGGCTCGGCCGGGCGTTCTCCCGCGGGGAGCTCGCGGGTCTGGAGCCACCCACGCCCCGCAGGCAGAGCCCGGCCCCGGAGAGACCCTGCGGAATTCACCGAGCGCTGCAAGAACAGCTCAGACACCCCTGCTGCGAGCCACCCCCTCCCCGCCTGTCGGCGCAGTCCTTCATCTCCCTTGGAAATGTTTCCTTACACTTGTTTAACAACTTTATACACTTCTCGAGGCTGAGCGTTCAACTTCTGAAACACAACTAGAAGATAAACTTTTTTTTTTGACTACCTAGAAATAACCCAAAGCGCACCAACACATAACTTCATTGTTTCAGTAATGTTACTGAGAGAGAACTGAAAACACCTGCACCACCACATGACTGTGAGGCATGTCAGCTGTAAGCCACTGAGAAGTGAACTTCACAGGTAAAACGTGGTAAAGCCTTCATGGAAAACTTCCAGGTGGTGTTGAAAAGGAGTAATCAATTGAATGACCAAAATCTACGATTACCTACTTGCTCTAATTCAAACTTATTACAAATGTCATCAGAAAAACTAAGTAACATTTCTACAGCATACATGTACAGATTCTGTCATTTTATGCAGCTGCTGGACACGCTACAAAAGCATCAAGGTGACCAAACCCCTTCACCAGGTGAACTGCCAGTCCCAGAGCCAGGCAGGGCCCGTCAGCCAAACACAGGTGCTGTCAAGGAGAGGTGACACGTCTGTCACTTCAGGGTAATGGTCCTTTATACAGAAAGGTGAGTGTCCAAAGCTCAGCACAATACTGGTGTAAAACACAGCGTATCATGAGGTAGAATTAAAAAGGTAACACTCAGTGCATATTCACAGGCATAGCGTTACAGTCACTAGGGATCCACCAGTCTGAGGAGGTTCTGACAGGAAAAACAGAAAACAGCCTTGAAACAGACAGACAGATCTACCCAAGAACCACCTCGGTCCTGTGGGTGCTCCTTCACCTCCACAACAAACACTGTGCAAGCCCATGAGAACTCTAAGATTCTCTCAAGTCTCCCTGTAATCTCTTCCATGATGTGTAATAAAACATTAAATAAGGTGAGAAAACAGCAGCCTGGCAGTGGGACAGCAAATGCTTGGGGAAAAGCTGCTGTGGCCCTGGGCAGGACCTGGGCTTTCTTTCCCCCAAACAGCTTGGCCCGTTATAAACTCCTTGTAGCTCTTCTTTTGCAGAAAACTCTTGTATCCCAAGCTTGTCCCCAGCTTTCCCACACATTTTGCTCCCAGGGCATTGAACCACAGCCAAGGGAAGTGCCCTGAGCTGCTGTAACAACCCAGCAGACCCACCTGCCCCACCTGCTCGGGCCAGCAGAAGGGATATTTGTCTTCAGATTGCCAAACACATAAAACTGAAGGCTTTGTATTATCTAAGGAATTCTCCAAAAGAGGAAACTTGGGATTTTTTTCTCTCGTTATGCAGAGGCTGAAGTTTCAATGATTTCTGCATCAACACCAGGGTATACAACCCACATAAATACAAAGCTACAGGAGGGTCCTCAGGCTTACCTTTCCAGCTCTCTCACGTCCATAAATGTCTTTATCCCCAAATATGTTTTGCAAAAGGCTTTGTAAGAGTCAGCTTTGAACAAGTGTGCTCCATTGAGCCAGAGAGTGAACCTGAACACCAGCAGGTGACAGTCCTTTCAGGTAAAATTCCCTGCTGAACTTGAGTGTGTGACTGGTCTGCAAAACTTCAGTGAAATGCTAAAAAAACCCCATCTTGGAACATGTAAGTGATAAGAATGTTATAAACTGATATGGATGTACAAGACTGAAATACCTGTGCATTTACAAGGTTAGCTCTATTAACTCAAGGGCTGAAATGTGGCATTCACACTTTGGGTGTGACCATTGAATCACAGAGTACCCTAAGCTGGGAGGGACCCCCAGGGATCACCCAGTGCCACCCTGCCCTGCCCAGACCCCCCAGCAATCCCCCTGGCCATCCCTGGAGCTCTGTCCAAGCTCTCCTGGAGCTCTGGCAGCCTCGGGGCTGTGCCCATTCCCTGGGGAGCCTGGGCAGTGCCAGCACCTCTGGGGGAAGAGCCTTTCCTGATGTCCATCCCAAATCCCTGGCCCAGCTCCAGCTGCTCCTGGGTCCTGTCCCTTGTCACAGAAGTGAAGAGATCACTACCTGCCCCTCCAGTGCCCCACAAGATGTTCAAGAGCACAATGAGAGCTCAGGTTCCTCCAAGCTGAACAGATGCAGTGATCTCAGCTGCTCCTCCTACGGCTTCCCCTCCAGACCCTTTCACTGGGGTGAGCATTGCCGTGTTTCACACCTGATGACAGGCCTGGTTAGATCCAGACAGATCTCACTTTTGACAGGTTTGCTTTTAATCCCCTCCCAAACTGACAGCACATGTGAAGAAACGCTCATCTGGAGATACCAGGGACACATCCAAATTCATTTCTCCCACGACACGAGTGCAGGCAAGGCGTGTGTGGAAAAACAGCCAGGTGGGAAATACCCAAACATCACCATAAAGCCGGCATGTTTCAGATGTGGGGGGATGTGCAAAGTCCCCTGCAACAGAACCCTGTCAGAGCAGGGGCCAGAGCTGCCCTGCTGCAGGAAGCCAGAGAGATCCTCTGGGCCAGGCCCTTCCTAGTGCTGAGTGGTGGGCTCAAGGGGAGCCTGCCTGCGCAGGGGGTGGGCCTGGGTGACCTCCAGTGGTCCCTGCCAGCCTAAGCCACACTGTGACTCATTGTTCTAGCCAATGACAACCACATTAACATAGGAATAAAAGCAAAATTCTTTTTTCTTTCTTTTCTTTTTTTTTTTTTGTTTTTTTCCTTTTTTTCCTTTTTTTTTTTTTTTTGTGAGAGTAACTAACCGTGTTGCTTACGTAGACAAGCAGCCCATTATCTACTAATCACCAGAGAGTTGTTTCAGCGACAGAAGAGGAAGCAGAGGTGAGGCAGTCCAGCTCCTCTGGGACAGGAGTTCCTGGGCACCCTGCCCCTCTGTGTTGTTCCAAACAGCCCAGTGGAGTTGTGCTGAAGGAAACAATCAAGTATCAGGGTACAAACACAGCAGGACAGCAGCCCCGTGGCACAGCATCAGCAGGAGCAGAGGGCTGCTGGCGGGGCCGCAGGCTCGCAGATGCAGGACCAAGATCCGCACGGCGCTGACCTGAAGAATCCTCCCATCATCACGTCCCGAGACCACGGTCACCGTGACCTCCTCTGGATTCAGAGATTTTGGAGAGAGCACACTTCCACTAAGCTGAAGTAAAACCCACGAATGTCCATCCCCAGGTGCCGCTGCTGTGCCTAGAACTTTGGCTGGTAGAGGGAGACGCGTCCGCTAAGGCACCCCGAGGCGATCTGACAGTGCGTGGGGGAGAACTTGGTGGTGAGCACCACGTCGTTGTGGGAGTAGAGCGAGCGGATCTCGCGCAGGGGGCTGGCCTCCCGCGGCAGGCAGTCCACCAGCTCGCTGCAGTGCGCGTCGAAGCCCAGCAGGCGGATGCCGAAGCCGTGCGGGGACGAGATCATGCGGCCGTCGGGGCTGAAGCAGAGCTCCTTGATGTAGCCCCGGCCCACGTTGGCCTCCTCGATGCAGTGCGTTAGGCGCAGGGAGCAGCGCGGGGACACGGGGCGCACCGGAGCTCCTTCCTGGAATTCATAGACACAAGTCCACTAAAGGGAGAGGCAGAGAAAGGGACACTGAAAGAGAAGTAAAGCACTGCAAACACACATTCCCTCCCCCTGCACCTCAACAGCTGTGTCAACAGGCAATGGCACCGGAGGCCGATGCTCCTGCTGACCGGCTCCCCAGTGAGCACCCCGAGCTGGCCGCTGCCCCAGCACCTCCCTCCCCTGCCCACCCAAAGCAGCTGCCCAGCACTCAAGAGCTGTTTTAGTTAAATGGGTGCTAGATATAATCTTTCCAGTACAGGTTTCATCTCCAGAGACCAAGGCATAATCCTTTGGCCAGGCACCTGCTCTAATTTAGCAAATATTTAAATTAAATCTGTAAAGTCAAATTAAGCTGACTGTAACTTAGAGCAGATCATTGGCATTTTATGCCTTTAACTTCAAAAGGAATGGAATCTTGAAACAGATAACAGATAACACATTTTTGAAGGCAGGTTATGAACAGCTCTACAGTCAGTTTGTTATTTGTGAGACACAGTAAAGATCCCTGCCTGTCATCTCATTATTTAATCTCAAAACAAATGTAAAAATAAATATCAATGACAAAGTTTATATTGTGTTAATTCCACTTCTGCCCCTAGACAAGCATTCCTAGCTCTGTTTCATGCATCCTTCTGAAATAAGGGAGGGAAAACACTGGTGAGTATTAATAAAACAGAGTAAGGCAGACTCCAGGACCAAGAGAAATTATAACTCAGTCAATCATCAGTACCAAGTGACCCAATGTAACAATACAGCCACAAACAAAAATATTCTGTGTTGTATACATTGCTGTACATTACATATGATTGCTACAGAACCAGCATTAAAAGTTATAAGCAATCTCCTAAGCTTCCAACAAGTTCTCTACACTTGTGTAAAGGGTTACCATTACAAATAATGGCTTTCTTTAACAATGACAACAACAAAATACAAAAAAAACAAATACAGGCAGATAAAAAAAATCCCACCAAAACCAAAAGAAACAAAAGAACCTCAATTTACATCAACAATTAAATTAACTAAACCATTTATTATTGGTCAAGTACTAAGAGGAGCAGAACCTGCAGCTTGCAGCTGAACTGCAGCTGGTCTTACGACTTCCTGAATCAAGGAAAAGGCTTGAAGCAGGCTCCACCAGGAAGATCATTTTTAAAAGAAAAAAAAAGATCCATCTGACTGCACCTATCTTAAAGAAGAACACGAGGTGATGTGTTACCTCCTGGTCATCTGTGTTGCTGGAGCAGCGCAGCAGCGTGGCCCAGCCCTTGGGGTGCAGCTGCAGTGACGTGATGCAGTTCCCACGATCTCTTTCTCCAGGAACCTCTGGTGTTAACACCTCAAGGCTATTTCTAGGTGATCCCCCTGCAGGAGGAATTAACTGTGAGTCCCAGTGCAATCCACACCTCTCTCACCAGCCCTGCTGCTGAAATGGGGTCACACCTGTGGCAGCTGCACATGGCTGCCAGGACAGACCACAGCATCAGGACAGGAACCTCAAAGGGTTACAGGAACCCTGAGCCAACAGCAATGGCTCAATCCTCACTTCAAACAGCTGCTTTTTTTTTTTATTTGAGTGCCAAGACCTTGTCCTGGGGTGACTTTATGATGCTTGCATCCCCAGTTGCCTTGTTTATGTTACATATTAAGTCCTGCACCTTTAGGACTGGCTCTGAGAGCAAAAGGGAGAAAGACGAAGCTGCAGTTTGTGTTCACAAAGAGCCCTCACTCCCCCACATGTTTCCCCAGACTGTGCTGTCTGCAGCTCAGTCCACAGCACTGTCCTTTGCTTTTAGTTAGTTTTAGCTAGCTGAGGCAGAGAACTTCCCTGGACCTTTTTTTTTATTTTTCCTTTAATCTGTTCAATCCTGCTCTGGACTGCAAACCCCTCCAAACCCCAGGAGCTCTCACCTGGGGCCCACCAGGGCCTGGGCTCAGCACTTTCCAGCACAGGAGGGACTGGTAAGAACCTGAGCCAGCTGACCTACACCCCATGAAAAGGACTTTTCTGGATTTGCCATCTCATCGAACCGCAAGAGGTTTTATTGTTTAATATTATTCTTTTTTCTTTTTTTTTTTTTTTTTTTTAATGCTCGTAGGTACTTCGCTTATAAAGTTTTTTTCCATTTTCCTCCAATAAATTTCTTCCTGCACCAGCTGGAGAAGGGGTGCTTGTATTTGGAGGGACCCCATTCATAACTTTTCTCCCAAATTTGCCCCAAACCAGGACAGACCTGAATTGAACTAGCCCACACTGACAGCTACATGAACCTTCCACAGTTATGCTCTTCATTAGCATTAAAGCCAAATCTAAAGAGTGAGGTTTTTATGAAATTGCTGATTCTCAAACTTGTATAATGTGCTCTCCAAATTCCTTTCAAAGCTTGCTCAGCTTGCAGCTTTTTTCCCCTCTTCCCCTCTCCCCCAGGTAAATCACCCCCTGGCATCCAGGTCAGTCTCCCCTCAGCAGTTTGCTTCAGCATCTCAGAACCATGAGTAGCTAAATATTAACATTACATTGCTTTGAAATTGCAAAGGATGCAGAAGGTATTCATCCATTTGTCAAGTTCATGCTGATTCTCTGAATTTTTCCCTTAAAGATCACTCACACAAACTTTGTTCAAGGAAAAACATGAGGAAAAGGGACTTTCACCTCTATCTAACAATAACGTATTGACGTAAAATACAGATCTTCTTACTTTTACCAGATTTCTCAGACATGAAACCCGATTAGATTCCCGGGCTTTGGTGTGCAAGGAGATTTTATTGGTTTAACAGAAGTCTCAGCAACAGCTTTCTTTAAAAACTGCAGGATAAAAATGCCATTTTTCATTATAGTACTCTGAATATGTTTTTGTACTCTGTATTATTGTACTTTGAATATGTTTTTCAGATTGTACTCTGGCCTCTCTAGGATACAGTAAATCAAAGTCCAGGATTTTTTCTCACTGATCTCTTTTTTTAGTGATCTTTTCCTACCTTCTCGCTGGGAGGGCCGTGACAAGGTTTTCTCAGAGAGCGGCCCCGCGTTGTTCTGGTGACAGGGTGAACCCACAGCTCGAGGGCCAGAGGAGCCTGATGATGTCACATCTGCAAAGAGCAGCAGACAGGTGAGCCCACAGGTAGCCCAGCAGACGTGGGCTGCTGGCCAAGAGCACCCCACAAAACACCCCAGCACAGGACCTGGCACAGACTGCTTCACCAGCATTCACCTGAGCTCGATGTGGTCCTCCTGGCTCTTAAAATTGGGTAGCTGCCAACCTCTAAAGACTTGTTTAGGTCAAGGTCGTGCAAAATCAGAAGATAACCAGAGGAGGTGGAGATCAGCATTTTGGAACAGTCTGGTGTCAGCCTCATTCGCATCAGAAAACGGGTGTGAAAAAACTTCTTGTGGGGACATCCATCCTCTGTGCACCTGGACAGCAAGACAAGCACAGGAGGGGGCTGTGGTCAGCTCTGGCTCCTGATTGTGTCCACAAGGGTCCAGGATGTGCCCAGCATCGCACACTTTGTTTACCCCAAAACCCTTTTCTGAGTGCTGTGTTTATCCTACCTTTGAATGGAATGGGTGAACTCACATATTCCTACAACTACAACAGTGAGGACAGAACCTTCTTCAGAAGGAAGAAGGAACTTAGCCTTCTGGGCTATCTTTTGGCACATCAGCAAGAGAAGCTCCTTTCTAACCATTTACTATCAGAGAGGTGATGCAAGCTCTTGGTAAGGGCTGCAAACTCCTCCCAGCATTTCAGAAGACAGGGCAGCCCCACTCTAGGAGGCAGGCTTTGCATCCTGCACAGGAGGGCGGGAACACCTGTCCAGGTGTGCTGCAGAGGGGCCACAGGGGAGCACAGCCACCTACCTGTTGGTGTCCCAGATGATCACATTTCCATCAAAGCCCGAGGTCACCAGTAACCTGGTGTTGGTGTCGTACTCGATGTTCTTGACCCAGCTGGTGTGGCCATGCAAGGTGCACACTTTGGTGTTGAGCTTCCTCAGGTCCCAGAGCGCGATGGTGGTGTCGTCGGAGCATGTTGCAAACAGCCGGTTATCCAGGAACCTGGGGCAGGAGGGAAACACCGCCGTGCTCAGGGCTGCCTGCACAGCAACTCTGCTGAAGCAGGAGCACACACAAACTCAGAGATAAGAGAGCAGCCCCAAAAACCTCTCAAAACTTACTGCAGAACCTGTGCCAGTGAAAGCCCCGTGAAAAGCAGAACTGCTGGGATATGAACCAGCAGCGTCTCTGTAGCAGCAAACCAGCAAACACAGAGGCACAGCAGAAGTTTGGTTTGGTTTGGTGGTTTTTTAGGGGGTTTGTGTGTTAATGAATTGTGTGCAAACCACACAAGAGCCAAACCACCAGTGGAGCACATGGCCAGACAGAACCCCTGCAGTAACTCTGTCTGTTCCCTCTCCGGACAGCGCTCAGCTCGGCGGGGCTGGGAGCAGCACAGCCAGGAAATGAACTGAATAAACGGAGTCCAGAGTTCACTGAAGCAAATGCAAGGCTTTTCAGAAAAACCAAGTGAAGATGAGACCTTGCTTGAGAATACACTGACAAAAGTTATTTGGTTCAGTGAGAAAATGAACGGATGAAATCACTGAGGTTGCACTATGCGGATCAAAGGTGAGCACCACTGGAGGAATTCAGGCAGGCCTTTACTCTCAGAAGGACAAGACATGCCAGTTTATGTCTGGAACTCATTGATGAAGGCACTCAACTAAGAAAGGCCTTACCTGAGGTAAAAGGAACAAGACACCCATCCAAAAAATACACACTAAAAATCCTTTCAGCCCAGAGCTACACCACACATGAGCAGCAACTCCGAAAAATGAACAACAACCATCATGGGGAAAATCCCAAACTTTGGTAAATAGTAAGCATTTTTGGTGCTCACTACAAGGAACTTCTGCAGTGCTACAGTGTTTGAAATCCTGCTCATTACCTGAACAAGGCTCCAGGCAATACTGCAGAAGCTGTGTGCAGAACAGAGTTCAGTTTCTTTGTGTCAGACAGACACATATCTTAATCCAGCTTTCCTGACAGACGTCCAGCTGATGTAAAACATCAGTCTTTTATAAAAAGGACAACCAACTTGTGAAAAACATTAACTTATCTGATGAATGGGGCACCCCACATCATATTTGGCCCTCCTGAGTGAAAACACTCAGAATGTTCTACATGTCTTGGGATGTTTTGTTTGGGTTTAGTTCTTGGTTGAGGTTTTTTGTTGCTGTGTAGTTGGTTCTTGTTTTGGGGTTTTGGAGTGGGTTTTTGCTTTGAGAAGCTGAGTGAAAAGCAGCTGCAATATTGTTAGACTGCTACCTTAAATTCATACCTCAAAATCTATTCCCAGAACCAGAACAGCCCAGAACACCTGAATTTAAAAGGAAAAATACTACATGATAAAAATAGTGATGGATTTAGATTGCTGCTCTTGCTATTTCCAGCTCTAGCCCCAGACAGTGGCAGAGGATTTAAACTGTAATGCCTAAGTATAGGCTGAGTTGTGTCAAAACGTCCCTCCTGACCTACCTGATGTTATTTACACAGTCTTCGTGAGCCTCAGAGAGAGTCTTGATGTGCTTTGAAGATATTGGGTCAAAGAGCAGGACTTCAGTCTGTTCACAGGCGACGGTCAGCACTGACCTGCAGGGAGCAGAACAGAAAACTCCGTGTTTGTGTTGGGTTTTGCTCTCAAGTAGGTGCCTGTCATGCCACAGATTCCCTGTGTCACCAGGCCCCTCTGCCCACACCTACCAGGGGTTCTGAAACAGGAGAAGTAACACTAAATCAAAGGTCTATCTGCACTGTCTATTTGCCCTTTTGTAATCCAAGCGTGTTTCTTTTCCCTCACTAAAACCTTGCAAGATCCAGATTTAGCAGCACCGGGGGGATCCCAGCCCTCGTTGGCAGGGCTGTCACCCCCGGCCCCTCTCCCCTGGACAGGAGGAGTCTGTGCTCCAGCAGGTGAGGCGGGAGGAGCACAGGATGGCTCCTCTAGCCAGGTACCTGCGCCAGGTATTTAAACCGAAGGCCAGGGGTGCTGCTGATGTAAACAGCGATGACGCCTGGCCACCAGAACGGAGCTGGGGCCTCGGGATGCCCGGGCACACCTGGATGGGGGCCGTGGGCAGCCCCAGCCGCGGAGCCCCGCACGGCGTTACCGAGGGCTCCGGGCACGCCTGGCCGCGGATCCCGGGCACACCTACCCGTCGGGCGAGTACTCCAGGTTGAAGACGGCGCCGTGCGTGCGGGTGCTGAGGGACACGGAGTCGGCGGGCTGGATGGCGCCGTACAGCCCGGTCATGGCGCCGAACGTGTCCCGCGCCGGGTCCACGGCGGCCCCGCGGCCCAGGCAGCGCCCGCGCAGCCACGCGAACAGCCCGCCGGGGGCGCCGGGCCCCGGGTCGGCGGGGTCGCTGTGGCGGGGGGGCTCCGGGTCCGGCCCTGGGTCCGGCCCTGGGTCTGGCCCTGGGTCTGGGTCCAGCCCCGGCCCCGGCCCCGGCCCCGGGCCCTTGCTCATGGCGGCGGCAGCGCCGGCCGCGTCCGCCCCCTGCCGGCCGCCCCACGCCACTGCGCCTGCGCGGCCCCGCCCCTGCCGCCGCCGGCGCGCCGTCTCGAGGCCCCGCCCACACAAGTCACGTGTCACGCGCCCCACGTGACCGCGGCTCCCTCAGGCCCGGCCCTGCTGCCGTTCGCCCGGGAGCGGCCGCGCCCCCGGCACCGGCACCGGCACCCCGGGAACGGCACCCCGGGAACGGCACCCCGAGAACGGTACCGGCACCCCGGGAACGGCACCCCGGGAACGGTACCGGCAGCCCGGGAACGGCACCCCGGGAACGGCACCGGAAGCCCGGGAACGGTACCCCGGGAACGGTACCGGAAGCCCGGGAACGGCACCGGCACCCCGGGAACGGCACCCCGGGAACGGTACCGGCACCCCGGCACCGGCACCCGCACCGAGCGGCCCCCGGGAGCGGCCGGGCCCGCCTGCCGTGCCGCTCGGAGGAAAGGGGAACACCCTCTAACGGGGGTTTGCTGTCTGCGCGGAGGCACGGCAGAGGCCGGGCGGTGCCGGGCCCGGGGAGCGCCAGCACCGGCTCCAGACGGAGAGAGCAGCTGTGCCTTGGGCTGCTCGGCCTGAGAACTGAGACACAGCGGCAAACAGGGGTCTGAGTACTAATTAATAGAAAAGGGATATAATGTATAACCAGTTCTGATATCTTTGTACAATGTGTAAATAGTTCCGATGGTCGGCGAGCAGCATTTTGTAGGAACCGCCCAGCTCCCGCTCTGTGCAAACTTGGACAAAAATCCAGGCTAAACCCCATGCCTCACCTCGGCTGTGCCCCGGGGAACGAGCCCCCCTTGGGGACAGTGCATCTGTCCCCAGTCCCGGGCTGTCCCCAGTCCCGAGCTGTCCCCAGTCCCGAGCTGTCCCCAGTCCCGGCCCTGCACCCTTTGCCCTCTTAAAGACAATTAGCAGGAAGGGTTTTCTGAAACTACGCAGGGAACATCAGGGTCCCTCCTTACAAAAGCTACTGCTTTAGTGGTCTTTGGATATTTCTCCTTAAGTTTTTGTAATCTTACTGGCATTTTTATAAACGCATTCAATGCCAATATGTTTTTTCAGGCCACATGTTCTGAGAGTATGGAAGACACTACTAAAACCTCACTGGCAAAGAGGAGGAGTCCAGAGAGGCCTCCTTAGTCCAGTCCAGTGCTAGAAGTACAGAACAGGTGCCAGTGAGGATGGGATCCATAACAGTTCCAGGCTTTGAGTCAAACAGCAGGACCAGCCCCTCCTCTGGGGTCTGATTCATGCTGGGAGTGTCACTGTGACCTCTCTCTTATCCCCAAAATGCTCCTTCTGTCCCCACAGAACTGCTCACTTCTTCTCCAAAATGTTCTTTGTCCCTTGTGTGTTACCTGAGGTCTTACCCCAAAATTTTCTCTACCTGTCTACTACTGACTGCACTTCTGCCTCACCCTGGGCTGGTGGGACATGCTTGGAGCCCGGTTTGTTCATGGAGAAACAAGAACTGCAACAGCCCCCAGCACAGAGGGTGGCATTAATGCTCTGGGCCTGGAGAACAGTCTCTTGGCAGAGTAGTTCTGGGGAAGGTAAAATGTACTCCCGAGAGTGCCTCAGGGAAACACAGATGCTTTCCTAGGAAACAAAACACGAGTCAGTGTTGCAGCTAAGCCTGTGGGTGAGACACAATCCCCCAGCCCCATGGAACCAGGGCAGGATTTCCAGGACAGCCCTGGACATTCTGAGGGCTGGAAGGGGTTTCCAAGAGGCGCTGCTTGCCTCAGTGCGCAGTCAGGTTTGTGCTGGACCTGCCTGGACATCCTGCTCTGCGCTGGGCTTGGGTTCATTTCTTCCCGGTGGGTGCAGGGCCATGTTCTGCATTCAGGGTGAGGAGAATTCCGATCACATGTGGATGCTGTGGCTGCTGCTGCGTGTCCTGACCCTGCCAAGGGCTTTTCAGCTTCTTCTGCCCTGACAGCAAGCAGGCCAGGGGGCTACAGCCAAGACAGCTGATCACAGCCGGGTCAGCTTTTATTTCCATCCCCTCCCTTGACGTTCCCCCGTTTTACACGCTGTGCGTGATGCCAGACAGTGTGGGACGCAGACTGCCAGCAGTCAGAGCTGTCTGGGGCTGGGGGCTGCTGCTCATGACCTGGCCAGGCATCAGGCAGTTGGCTTCCTGCAGTTCCAGAAGGTTGTGCTTGTCACGCAATTCTCCCACTTCATCCAAATCAGAAGTAATTTCTGGGATTCATTTCTTATCCAAATGCCATTAGTTATCCAAATTCCACCTGCTTATGCTTATCTCCATAGACACAGTATAAAGGGACAGAAAAGGAAGAATAACGATAAAAGAATTAGGATACACAAAGCAAGCGGTGCACGGTGGAGGAGCAGCTCCGGAGCGGTGCCAGCCTGACCAGGCGTGCGGCATCTGCTGTGTGAGCTGTTGACTCAGCACGGCGACGAACAGGGAAACCACCTCAGGCCGGATCTTGTGTGGGAAGGCGCGCAGCGCTTGGTGCCGAGACAGCCGAGATCCCCGCCACGGACCGGCACCGGAGCCGGCCTGCTGGGCGGGAGCACGGGCACCGGGAGCACCGGGCCCCGCGAGGGAGCTGCCGGCTGGCCCGGGCGGAGCCGCCCCGCGGGGGTCGGGCG
>NC_031799.1:74024310-74067550 GCF_001522545.3 Parus major | reverse complement strand
GTGCGTGGATCTCGGCGTGGGCGGCAGCATGACCGAGAAGGTGCGGGGGTATCGGGGGCTGCTTGGGGGTCTCGGGGGTCGCTCGGGGTCCCGGACAGGCTGCGCCCCCCCTGTGCCCGTCCCTGCTGCGGGCACCGGGAGCTCGGCGGGACCGCCAGCCCCAGGCCCGCGGTCACTGTCCCGCTCTGTCCCCAAGGAGAGCGGCCGCCTCGCCTCCCAGATCCGGAGGCTCTACGGGGCGAACCGGCGAGCCGCTCGGCCCTTCTGGCTGTGCCTGACGGAGTTCGCGGCCGGGACGCCGATCTACGAGCAGTGCTTCCGCATGAACGACGGCTTCGCTGGATACCTGGTGAGGGTCTGGCCGCGGGATCGGGGGACAGCGCAGCCCTGTGCTCTGTATCTTATTTAAAACTAGACAATGGTTGATACTCTCCCTTTCTTAAAGCACCCCAAGAACTTTTAATGAGGAGAGAGAATTTAATGGAGTTTTTAGGTGTGTTGACCAGTGCCCAGAAGAGAAACATTGTCCAGCTGAAAAAGAAAAACCCTTGGTCACTGGAGGTCTGTATGGTCTAGAAGAGCTTTAGCAGTCAGTGTGTCCTCAGCAGTAGTGTCAGTCCCGGGATATCTCTGTGTCTGGGAGGGGCCTTTGTTCTGGGGGATGTACCTTAGACTAATGGACTGCTTCACTCTGTCTTCTGTCTTCGAGATGGATACAACTCCAGAGAGTTACCTGGACCTGTTTCCTTTGGAGGCCATTGTTTATCTCACTCCTGACTCTGAGAATGGTAAATATTTCACATGCTTTAGACAAGGTAGAACCAGGGCAAAAGGCTGACTTTTAGAAGGCTGACTTTTCTTTTTGAGGTTGTTCCATGCTTCAGGCAAGCTGTTCCTCACGTGGGCTGTCTCACATTGCATGAGACATGCTGTGTGCTCACATCTGGGGCTGGGTCTGTGCTGGTGGCACCTGTGTGTCCCCAGGCCACAGCCCCTGGGGTGAGGAGGCTCTAGCCACTGCTGTCCTTGGGAGTGGGGTCTGCAGGGAGAGCACTGTCCTGCAGGATGGGCTGCTGTGTGGTGGTCAGCCAGTGCATGTCCTATTTCTAGTCCTTGAAGACATCGATCCGGACAAAGTGTACGTGCTGGGAGGGCTGGTGGATGAGAGCATTCACAAGGTGCGTGGTGCCTGCCCCATGAGCGGAGACATCCCAGTGCTGTGGCTGCCTCCCAACACCCCTTGTCCCTCAGATTCTGCCTGGACCCAGCAGCGAGCTGCGAGAAGCTGCTGCTGTGTGGGTGCCACAAGCCCCTGGGGAGGTTTTGCTCCGTGGCTGTGCAGGCCACGCCTGTGGCCGTGTGTCTGCATGTCCATGTGTCCCCTGCAGGAGCTGACCCTGCGGAGGGCACGGGAGCAGTGCCTGCAGACAGCCCGGCTCCCCATCCGCGAGTACATGGTGAAAGCCCCCAATTCCAGGAACTACCACTCCGAGACGCTGGCCATCAACCAGGGTGAGGGGCTGCCTGGGGGCTGGAGGGACACACGGGAGTCTGGTGTGATCCAAAGGCTGGGTGTGATCCCCCGCTCCCCAGGGAGCTGTGCACGAGGCAGGGGACAGTTTCTCTATTGCTGACTGCAGAGGGGCTCATGACCCACGCCAGCTCCTCATAGTTTCTACCCCTGACATGAGGATTGTGTCCCCTCCATGGACACATGGCAGAGGAAGTGGCTGAGGGCTCTGTGTGCCCAAGGGGTGGGGTCTCTGTGCCTTGGAGTGACAGTGGGAGCACAGCAGGTGTGGCTCACTACAGGGGGGACACTGACAAGTGTCATATGTCAGCCAAAACAATGTGGGGGCGCCTCACCGTAGTTGACACAGACACTGCTTTGCCCAGAGCTCCCTAAAGTCCTCTCCAAAATACCTGTTTGCCCCTAGGGGAGCTGCCTCAAGCACCAGCTCATCAGGTGTTAAGTGAGGGACCTTCTGTGGGTCAGCTGCCATGCCTCCCTCCTGTTCAGTGGGTGTGTGTGGCACCATTGTCACAGCACGTGTGTGGCTCACCATCTCTCTGCTCCTGACAGTCTTCGATGTCCTGTCCACCTACTATGAGACACGGAGCTGGCCAGCAGCTCTGCGGGCTGGAGTTTCTTCTGGGAAAGGCTACGTGCTACCGGATACAGCGGAACAGGTGGAAACACCCCAGTGCGCCACTGCTGCCCAAGAAAACTCTTTATTTTGTGCTGAGGAGCTGCATAGGCAGGAAGCACCAGCGTGACTGTGCCCAGGAGACAGCTGTTTCCAGCAGTGTGAGGGCCTTGTTGGAGCAACACCTTCTACCTCAGGAATGCAGTACTAGACATTCCCTGTGCCCCTGAGCAGGAAAGAAAAGCTGGTGGAGCCTGGAATCAAGTGAAAACTGACAGGAATTCAGTTTTGCTTCTTTGCAGCTGTTTGTGACTCCTGCACCTACATATGTGCTGGGATGGGGAGGAGAGCTTTAAGGTGTTTTCCTCATTTTATTGAAACAGAGAGTAAGGTGAAGTTAGGATTGCAAAGCATATGGGCAAGGAAAACCCCCTACCATGGGACAGGACAGTGCTGTTCCTGCAGGAGAATGCGGGATGGGGAGCTGCTCCCAAGGACACTCTGTCCCAACAGCTTAAATGCAGTGAAGACTAGGTGAGTTGTCGAAGCCTTTGGCTAGTTGTACACATCTAATATAAAATGTAAGGTTTAGATCCCCATTGTGTCCCTACAGTTACTGATAAGTGGTACCTTGTCACACCTGACCCCTGTGTCCCTGCTGGGAAGGTAGCTGGGCTTGGCTGAGCCCTGCACAGAGCAGTGCCACGTGCCACAGCCACAGCAGAAAGTGTGTTTGGTGCAGCTGAGTCCATACATTACCTCAGCCACTGCTGCCAAAAGCGCCCTAAAACCTCATGGCCAGTGGCAGCAGGACCTGAAGGTCACCTGAGGTAAGTTTGGTTATGTGTTTTCATTCCTCTCTCACAGCAAGGCCCTTTCACAGCCCTGGGGCTTGTGTCCCAGCGCCTGTGACAGTGCAGGAGCAGCTGGGGGCTGTTGTGGTTTAACCCAAGCCAGGGTTGCCCTGAGGTTAAGCCACGACAGGGGCTCCGAGTGTCACTGTTGGCCAGTGCCTATTGCTGTGGCCTGGTGGCTCTTGGCAAGCTGCACGTGGAGACGATCCCCTTCAGTGTCCCAGAGCCAGGGGACAATCCTGTGCCCACGGTGCCTGGCAGAGGTGGTGTTATCACCTGTGCCCCTCAGCTGCCTAGTGCAGACCCCCTGGGCTGCAGCAGCAGTTCCTTGGGGAAAGGCAGCCACCCTCAATATCCCCAGGCTGGACCTCAGCAGTGAGGGACTGGCCTCTGCCCCTCCATCCAAGGGTGCTGCAGTGCTGCCCTGCAGGGATGCACAGCCAAACCCCCTTCCAGCTCTCACCTGGCCAGGGCGAGCTGCACCTGCTGGGAGGGGAACAGGGCTGGGGGAGCCCGTGATGGTCCCTGCACAGCTCTGACCGCAGCATCAGAGGGGCTGGCCCTGTCTTCCGGCAGACACAGAGCCGGGAGCCGCTCCGATGGTGGGGTGGGAGCTCGATGGTGGCGGGGGAGCTCGATGGTGGGGTGGGAGCTCGCAGGAGCTGTCGCTGGCCAGCAGAGCAGCCGCTGGCACAGGAACCACACGGAGCAGCAGGAGCGGCTCTGCTGCCGCCCCCGCTGGGGCCGCCCTCTCTGGCTAAGGAAAAGCAACTGAAGATGGGATCACGGTGGTCCCTTGGCCACAGAGGGTGGAGAAAGCCACCTGGGGGCCTTCACATCCAGACAGGGTGGGGTTTGATGTTCCTTCAGTCCAGAGCCAGCATGGGGAGACGAGTGAGTGAAAGGCAGGCTGAAAGACTCGCACTCTTCCCCATGGGTGACAAAGAAGCTGAGAGAACACCATGAGACTGACCATCTGCACAGCCCGTGGGAGGCAAGGCACAAGCCCTGGGTAAGACACAGGCTATGGTTGTGAAGTGCTCCAAGAGCACCTGGGGCATGGCTGCATTTGGGGAGCCCAGCCAGCAGGTTTGGGCACATCCTCCCGCGGCCATCCTGGGCCAAACATTGCCTGGGGAAGAGCCTGAGGCGGACAGGGGGCACACATCTGGGCTCTGTCCCCCTCAGTGCCCTTGTGTGCCCGCACCCCGCCTGTCACAGCCACGGGGATGCCCTGAACTGCTGCAGGAGACAGAAGATGGCAGCTGCTAGGGCCGTGTGCTGGCGGGCAAGGAGCTTGGTGCCCAGCTCAGGGCAGACCTGCCCATGGAGCTGCTGGTGCAGAGCGTGCAGCAGCTGCTGGTAGGTGCCCACCACATCCCCCAGCGCAGCTCCCAGCTCCTGCTGTCTCTGCCTGCAGCGCCGGCAGTGTGTCACCTGGAAGCAGGTCACTGCCAGGTGAACCAGGCGGTCAAACGTTGCTCTCAGTGCACACTGCACCTCTGTGAGAGGCTGCTCTGTGCTCAGGAGTGCCTGGCAGCTGGACAGCAGGTCCTGGGAAGCCCAGCCCAGGGCACCCTGGCTCTCCACACCCTGCTCTGCACATTGGTCGTGCAGGTGAGTTGCCTGGTTTCTGCAGAGCTTCCCTACAACCTCCTGGAGCTGCACAGTGTAGGCCAGGAAGCGGGAGAAATCCACAGGGCTCATCCATGCCTGGTCCTTCAGCTGCCCCAGCAGTTGGATGTGGGGGTCCTGCCCTGCCGTGTCCCCAGCAGTGGGGACTGGGAGGGCGCTCCCAGGGGTCCTGGGAAGGCTGCAGCTGCTGGAAGGAGGGGTGGTGAGCGGCCCTGGAAACTGGGGGGGGCTGGTTTCACGCTCCCCCTGGTTGTGGGGCTGGGGGAAGCAGCTGATGTAGGGCAGCTGGCAGCCACAGCTGTCCAGCCCATGCGGTGCTGGGGAACAGCCCAAGGACCCACCTGGGCTGGGGGCTGCAGGGGTCTGCTCACCCTCCTCGGAGTTAGGACAGAGGAAGGAGTGTTTTGCAGCCCCATTGTCTCCTGCTCCTTTCCCCAAGGAAACTGGAACGGAGGAGATGGAAAGCTCTGCAGATGGAGCCAGGCAAGAGTCCTTCCCCAGCCCTGGAGCCTGTTCTCTGGGAAGAGAAGCCTGAGCAGGCTCTGGCTCCTGCTGAGCCACATTTCCTGCATCTCTTGTGGGCTGCCCTGCACCCAGCCCTGAGCTGCTCACCAGCTCCTGGACAAAGCCTGCTCCAGCAGGGGATGTTGGCATCTTCCTTCCAACAGCACCAGCCCCCATGCACCTGCTGGTCATCAGACAGGCCAAAGGCTCAAGTGGGTCATCCACCGTGTCTTGCAGCAGGCTGCTTGACACAGGCTCTGTTCTCACCCCGAATGAGAGCCAGGAGAGGTGGCTGAGGACCCCCGAGGCTGGGCTGCCATCTGCCAGGAGCTGGGCTGCCTCTGGGAACCCCATGTGGCCTTCCTGCACCTTCCACAGGATCTCCCCATCCACCACCTGCTGGCTCCTGGGCTGGGACACAGCCCCCTCAGTGCTGCTGCAGCCACAGCCCTGACCATCGGCCCTGGCCTGACCATCGGCCCTGGCCTGCCCATCACCCCTGGCCTGCCCATCACCCCTGGCCTGCCCATCACCCCTGGCCTGCCCATCACCCCTGCCCTGACCATTGGCACAGCCCTGACCATCACCCCTGCCCTGACCGTCACCCCTGCCCTGACCGTCACCCCTGCCCTGATCATCGGCACAGCCCTTGCCAATGACACAGCTCACACCATCAGCTTTGCTCTCCTGACAGGGAGCCAGGGAAGGCTCCACACTCGCAGGGGGCAGCCCCTGGTCCAGCTCCTGAGGAGGGGCCATGCTGGGGCCAGGGGCTGATGGCAGCAGCAGGAGCTCATCAGAGGGGCACACAACAGCAGAGGGCACAACACTGGCCTTGTGCTGGGTGGCCACCACCTCACCCCCCTCCTCCTGCGCTCCCTGGGTCTGCCAGCCTCCAGTGGGCACACGGCTCTCCTCACTCAGACACCCAGGATCTGTCTCCGCTAGGGAGCTTTCGTGGGCAGCTCCACTCTGAGCTCTGGGAAGGGGCTCTGGGGACAGCAAGGCGGGGTTTTGTGGCTGGAGGCTGCTGTCCTCCTCCCCACACTGGTCACCAGCACGGTGAGCGTCCGAAATGGAGGAAACCACACATTCCATCACTGACTTTGCCTCCGTGGTGTTGGGGTCCATGTCCATCACATCAGAGGGGTTTGTGCCAGCGGTGTCCCTCTGGGCCCGGGTGGCCACAAGAAGCCCCATCTGCGTGTTCTTCCCTGTGTCCTCTGTGGGCTGAGTGGGCGGCCAGGAGCAGCAGCGCTGTGGAGAGCCTGGGAGAGCCGCAGGGAAACTGACCTGTGAGGTGTAATCAGTTTTCAGGAAAGACCTTCTCTTCCTCAGGCTCTTGGTGCAGGTCAGCTCCTTCTCCTGCCCGTGCTTCTCCCTCACTGAAGGGCTCTCCCCCAAGCTGTAGCACCTCAGCCTCTTTGGGATGCAGGAGGGGTTCTCTGCACCCTCCCAGGATGCTGTACCATAGCCTGATGGCAGGAAAAACATGGAAATCAGGAAGCAATCCCAGACAGCAGAATACCCACATGCCGACACAGTGTGCCAAAAAGCTTCTGGAACAGGACTTGGAATCACAGGCACAAATGCCCAGCAGGTTCCTAAGCTGGGTTCCCAAGGGCAAAAGGAAATGGTCCCTCATGATCAACTATCTACTTGGGTGAGATGTCAGGAAAAAGGCAGAGCCTGGGTGTGTGGCTACAAGGGCTGGAGCCCAGGATTAGTGATGAGGACTCTGGAGTCACTTCACCTGCTGTGAAGTGTGGCTGTAATTCCCCAGTCAAATGTGGGGACGGCAGCAGCACCACAGGAACACTGCCCACAGGTTCATCACCAAATAGAAACATGGTCAGAGGTTGGATATTTAGGTGATAACAGCTTCCAGAGATGACGTTTTTTGCCTGAACATGGTACAGTGACTGTGCATTGCTGTAAAAGCGAAAACGGTTCTAATGGCATGAATCAAATTCTAAGGAGGTTCAGTTAATACTGAAAGAGCTGATTACTTCAGAAACAAGACTCTTCTCATTTTTGAGAAAATCAGTGGTCAGGGAGCTGCCCAGTCCTGGGAATCCTTCACCCAACTCTTTAACAATTCAGGTTCTGACCTGAACACGACCTTCGATCTTGGGGGTTCATGTAACAATGTTTTACAGCTTTGGGGTCTCCTTAGCTGAGAGGAAAAGAGCTGAGGTTCCACAATGCCACTCCTCTGAAAACTGACTTTTCCCAGCACCCAGTGTTTGCACGTGGTTACAAATCCTCCTGCAACCTCCCTGTGAGGGTGCTGAGGAGTGGCCTGTGGAGAATGGGTGTTCGGATGTCCCTCAGAGGGCCTGGAGAGGCTGCTAAGGGCTGGAAGTGGCCGGGAGCCGGCTGGGAGCAGGGGCAGCATCCCAGCCCGGCAGCACGCAGGTGAGGCTTTACCTGCCAGCGCCTCCGGAGGGCTGAGCCTGTCCGCAGCATCGTAGAACTCCTCCTCGGAGCTGGAGTCACCGAAGCCCGGGGGCGGCCGCAGGACGAGGTCGCTGTCGCCTGTGCCGTGCCCCGCGGGGCGGCCCGAGGTGTCGGCCCGGGCCAGCCCGGGCTGCCGAGCGGAGCCCGGCCCCGAGGGGCTGTCCCCGGGCCCCGGCGGCACCTGCACGAAGCAGAAATAGTCGCCGGCTCCGGCAGCGGCGGGGCTCCCCGCGGCACACACCGGCACGAAGCTCCGCTCGGAGCTGCTCATCTCCTGCACGGTCGGAGCGTAGAAGCGGAACGGCTCTGGCCGGGAGGAAGAGCGCGCTTCCAGCTCCTCTTCCTCCAGCGCATCCATCGAGTCGCTGGAGCCGCTCGTCTTGAAGCCCCGGCTCTCGGTGTTGGCCGAGTCGGACGCCTCGGAGGCGCTGTCGGTGGCGTTGTCACCGCCTGTCCCCGGCGGGTCCCCGGTGTCCCCGCGGGGCTCTCCCCGGCCCGCCGCAGCGCTGTCCGTGCGGCGCTCCGAGCACGAATCCCAGGAATCTTCAGAGTCGCTGCAGGCTCGGGATTCGTAGCCTGGGATTTAAAGGAAGTTGTCAGCCCGTGCTGTGTGTGGGGAGGGGGTCAGACCTCCCCCGCGGGCCCCAGGGCACGGCCCTACCCCTAACGCAGCGCACCAGCCAGCAAGGGAAGGTGCGACTGCACCTGTGAGCTGTTTCCAGCTCAGAGCAGCACCCTGCAGCTGCCAGCTCACCCCTCGCCCCAAGCCTCGGCCTGCGGCTCGCACAAGCCTGCAGCTGTCACAGGAATGTTGGAGAAGCCCCCTGAGATCATCAAGTCCAGCTTTAACCATCTGCAGGTGTCACTACTCGTCCCCGGGCTGCTGCTCCCACACTTTGCTGCGCCCAGGAGCTGGGGCATCCACCCGCTTCCTCCCCCTCCTTCGTCAAAAAAGGCTGGTTTTCCTGAACCTTCCTCAGCTGAGACACGGTGCAGCTGCTGTTTTTGCTCTCCCCAGGTAAATATGGAGGCGTTTGCATCCACGAAGAGTCTGTAGTAACCAACGATGAGGCAGACGAGATCCTTCGCACTGTTTGATTCCAGCAGCAGAGTGAGCAGCTTTTTTTGGTTTGTTTTATTATTTGGAGGTGTGGGGGAGAAAAGGGTAAGAAAGATTAGAATAAACAAATGTTGTTGGTACCACAGTCTGCAGGAACAGGCTGCACAAGGACAAAGCACCCCCTCTGTCTCATACTTCCCTCAGTCTCATTTGCAGGAGGCACAGAGAAAGAAGAGTAATTTATTTTTCTTGCCTTCAGTGCCTTTGGTGTGTCTCACTGATGGAGGAAGAATCGCTTCTCCTCAGCAGGGAGAATCACTTCTCTCTAGGAAATTTTTTTTGTTCTTCCTACGAGCTTTCCCTCCCAAGTCTGTTCTAAGCCTTTTATCCTGGTGGCACGCCAGCCTTTGAGAAGAGCTGATGGTGCAGCTGACTCCCCTGTGCTTCTGTCCCCCACAGCCACTTACCTTCAGGTCCTGCAGGTAGATCTTGACAGTGCTCACTCGCTCGGACTCCTCGCTGAGCTCCACCCTGCTGATGCTGGGGAACTCGGCCAGGCTGGTGATGATGTTGAGCTTGCTGTTGATGATCTGGCTCACACCGTGCTTGGCACCCACCAGCAGAGCCACGTACGACTCTCTGTCCTGCAGCTGCAGAGGATAAACTGCTGATAAAGCCTGGGCAGGGACCCCTCGGCCCCCCAACCTCATCTGGGATCTCAGCACTGACTCTGCTGCCACAGGAGCCCGTGCCCAGCTCCCTCCCCTGCGCAGGGACCAGCAGCTTCCCGTGGCCCCAGGGATGCAGCAGCCACCTGGCAGACCCAGAGACGTGGCTGGCAGCAGTGTCCCCTGGCAGCCCAGGGTGTCCCCATACCCCTGCTGCAGCTGCAGGGTAGAAACTTCACAAAGACATTTCTGGGGTTGGAAGAAATGCCAATCCTTTCTGTTAGGGTGAGACACTTAAAGAGAAATTAATTAACGCTCATAAAATCTGGCAGAAACTGTTCAAACTGCATGTAGGTGCAGCATGTTCATAGTTCAAACTGCATGTTGTGTTTAGCAGTACTGTGACCCATGGGTGAGGTCTTGCTCTGCTTCAGCCCCACCAGCATTGCCCAGCTCCCTGTGTGACACTGCTTGTGACACAGACCCAGCTGGGGACAGGCAGAAAGATTAACAACCCAAGAAACCTCTTGTCAAAAGAGATCTTTTTTACAGTGAGGTTTAAGTGTTTCCAGTATTTTTTCAAGAGTTTGAAGCCTCCCCAGATTTCTCAAGTAGTTTATAATGCACAAAATATAGACAGGGTTTATCTGAAGAGCGAGAGTCACAGCTTTCAATTGGAAAAACCATGCATAACTATTCTGGAGGCTGGTCTGTGCTGTGGACACTTCCGTGGAATTATGCTGAGATTCTGCAGCAGAGCCCCTTCCCAACATCTATCCCTGATATCCCCGGACAGGGAGAAGCAGTGTGGCCAGTAGGACTGCATGCCAAAAGCAATTACACAAATAAACAGCTCATACCATCATGGTGGCATTGAAGATCTTCCCGCTGTACATCTTCAGCTCTCCCAGGATCTGCAGGTAGCTCAGGCGCACCTGGGCTGCCGTGAGCGTGTGCTTGGTTTGGCAAGAGAGGAAACACGGTTTAGAACAGGTGCTGCAGGACAGGGACATCGTGCAGGGGGTCTGGCCAACACAGCCAGCTCAGTCTGGACACAGAGGTGTCCAGGCACCATCCCCCACGGCCCACAGAGCGTCTGCACCCCAAAAAGGGCAGTGGGACACAGTGCAGGGAGATCAGGGAACACAGAGCGTGAGACAAGCCCCAGGTGACACAAGGAGGAGACCCAGGGGGGAGGACACTGCCGCCACCCCAGGGACACTGTGACCCAGGGCTCACACACTACCTTCTGCCGAGGGTCCAGCAGCACCTGGTTCCTCTTCAGGTGGTAGCTGATGGCTTTCTTGATGTCCTTCCCTCTCATGTTTCGAAGCAAAGTGGGTGAGATGAAGTTTTCGATTCCCCAGTCCCTCCTGGAAGAAAGAGGAGCACAGCAGGTCCCAGCCTTGCTGACCCCCAGCAGCACGGGACAGGGCAGAGCCACCAGGCAGCCTTGGGGGCTGTGGCACACCCAGTGGCCTCACTGGCTTAAATTCACTGCTACCTGCACCTGCCACTGGGTCAGGAGCGGGACTGGACAATGTGCACTCTGCTGCAGGATGACATTTTCACATGGTTTCACAGGAGGTAATTCACAGCCTTCATTAGCAAGACAATCCCAATCTCCCTCACCATCCGGAGGATGGAGATTCTGTCCTTGCATGCTCCTTGCTTTGGTGACAAGATTATGACATTGCAGCAGGTTCAGTTTCCTGGACACAAAACGTGGGCCATAGGTGCTGCTGGAGAGTTTACTCAGCCCAAGCATTAAACACCTGCGAGGTGAGAGGAGAGTAGCTGCCCCTTGCCCCCACTCCCTGCACACAGCTGGGCACATCTGGCTGCACACAAGGCAGCCACTGCCTGCTAATTAACCTGGTCACCACACCAGTGCCTGCTAATTAACAACGAGCTCGTCACCGCTGCCTAGAGCAGGGGCTTCTCCAGGGCAGGTGCACTCCACGAGCACCAACATGCAGCATGGCACACCTGCTCCTTCTGAAAGCATGTTTTGGTCATTTCCCCACAGACCCAAATACTTCACAGGATCTATCACTGCCCAAAGCAGGCTTTCTGACATGTTTCTGGTGGGTGACAAGGCTGATGACTACACCCTCTCTGTGCAGGCACTAAAATCTGGCAGGGGCAGCGTGGGGAACCTTCACTGTGTGAGAGATCTGCAGCCTCAAGTCGCTGTCCCTGTGACAGACCAGACTCTGCCTCGGGACACAGCCAGGTGTTCAGCCTCTACTGCTCAGGAGGTTCAGTGGTGCAGGACAGGGAGGCCCACGAGGCCACCCTGCCCTAAAATGAGCAGCACCAAGAGGCTGCAATTCCCCTTGGACTCCTGTGCACAGCTGAACACAGGGCAAACAGAGAGCTGATGCCACTCCCAGGTGTCTCCTACTTTTGCTGGGCTTAGTCAGGCCAGAGCAGAGACATGTGGGCACTTACTCGATGTACTTCAGGGACACCTTGTGTGGGTGAGCACAGGCGTAGATCCTCTCCTGGATGTGCAGAGCAGCCAGACGTAACGCCACGCTGCACTTCATTTCCACAGCAAACCTCTCCTGGAGCACATCGCTGCAGCTCTGGGGCAAACACAGCACAGTCAGGGCACACAACAAGCCTGACAACATGACACCACAATCAGGGATATCACCAGCCAAGCATACAGGATGACATAAGGATTTAAGGCAAATCGAGTTGAAATGCTCTGATTTTAAATGCTCTGCATTTCCCATCTGTACAGCTGAGCCAGTGTGAGGCACACTCTGGTTTAAAGCAAAAATGAGAACAGGATGATAAGGGATTCCCAAGCACGGAATGCCCCAGTGTCACCTGCAGGTACAGATACTCAAAGGCCACTGGGTCTTCCTGCAGGAGGTCCAAGGGGTCCTTGGGGATAAAGCACACTCTGAAGAGGCAGCGGTAGTCATGAGAGTCTCTTTTCTGGACCACCTGCAACAGAGAGAGGGGGTCACACCACAAGCCCTCCCTCCCCGAGTGCTCGATGAGCCTGTGCTCTGCTTTAACACCACTGGCAAGGGGATGGTGCAGATTGTCCCTAACAAACACAAGGAGATTTTGCTAGTGTTTGTAATTTTATCTCTGATTCTTCATCTGTTGTTTCCTTCTCCCTGCAGCAGCCCAGAAGCCCTTGGACAGCAACACTTCATTTAAATGCCCACTGATCCCAGAGACTTGCAGTGTGACCAGGACAGAGGCTTTGGGGCTGTGTGATAACCACAGGGGAAGGGGCAGGCTGCTCTGCTTTGGAGCACAGTCACAAGACACAGCAGCCCTAAACAGACCCCTGAATCATCACTGTAATGTCAATACAATGTCAGGGCTCTGAGTTATACATCAGCATATTTTATTCTGGGCAAATCCTGCCCAGCGGAAATCCTCTGAGCCATGAGTTCAAGGTTCTGACAGCACCAGCCACCGAGGGAGTCGACCTCAATGATCCTCCTGTGTGATTCCCATTCAGGACATTCCCTATGATTCCATGGACCCCTCTGCAGTGGACTGCCAACAACAAACCCATCAGCTGGGAGCTGAGCACCTGAGCAGCACTTCTGACAAACCAGCAGCACTGCTGGAGCGGCAGGAGCGCCCGAGCTCGCCTCACGTTTACAGGACACAAGGCACTGACTCAGAATTTAACCCCAGTGGCCCCTGCCTGGGGGATGGCTCTGACTGCTGAGGGAACAGAGAGCAGCCAGGTCATGCACCTTAAAGCTGTTTTGGGGCTCAAGCAGTGCTCTGCTGATGTGACAGGTGGCACAGAGGATGTCACTCCCCACGGCCCAGGCAGCACCAGCCCATGGGCGCTGCTCGGTGCGTGTGGGCACTCAGGATGCTCCCGAGGTGCCCCTTCCCCAGGGATGTGGGTGTACACCCTGGCAGAAGTGGCTGGCATCGCTGGGGCCCAGCTGAGCTCAGCCCTGCAGCCTTGGTCCCTCTGCCCCTCGCTGGCCTCTGCTCCTGGGGGCTGTGGGACACACGGGGGCTCCGCTCACCTGTGCAATGAGCTCCTCCTCGTGCAGCAGGTGGATCTTGGCCAGGTTGTACTGCTCCTCCAGCACCAGCGCAAAGTGGGCGATGCTGCGGATGGACAGCTTCTCCTGCAGCGTCAGCACGATGTCCTGGCAGGGCACAGGGACACACAGAGCTGAGGGTGGCACCAGTGCTGCCCACACTGCACTGGGCTGTCACTGTGTGCCACCACAGACAGAGCACATCCCAGCACATCCCATGGGATCCCACATCCCAGGAGCACAGGGCGGCCGAGCTGCAGCTCTGGACACGTTCCAAGGTGTCTCAGGTGTCAAATCCACTTCCTGGAGCTGCCTCACTCCGAGTTTTACAGTGTTCAGCTGGGTGGTGCTGGGCACTTTCTGTCACACTGGACCTAGGTGTTTGCTGTGTTTGTTATTCCAGCTTTCTAGAACTCTGCAACACTTGGGATCCCTGGAAGCACCCAAGGCCAGGCTGGGCAGGACTTGAAGCAAGCGGGAGGTGCCCCTGCCCATGGTAGGAGGTTGGAACTGGATGGTCTCTAAGGTCTCTTCCAACCCAAATCAGTCTGTGACTCTGTGATTTGTGAAGAAACTAAACAGAACTGGTGAAAAACACTTCTCTCCAATAAACAAGAATTTGAGACCATAATTGTAAAAATCTTACCAACTCTGCCTGACACCAGTGTTTCACTTTGTAATAGAGAATTCTGTCAATATTCTAACTGTTATGGAAGTAACAAGGTGTACTTTTGCCAAAAAAAAAATCACCTCAGGCTTGACTGAGGACAAATTGAAACTCACTCAAGCCTCTTGAGGCAAGCATAATTGTTTGACCCAACTCAGTTTTAAGCCAGGATGTCTCAAGATCTAGAGGAACCTCTGAAAGGATCTAACTTGGGCATTTTACTCATTTAGGTGTTTCTCCAGGGTATTTGTGAGGGCTGCCATTAAAAACTGGGAAATCTTATTCCATGTCACAGCTGAGAAACTCAAGTCAAAGAGCTAATCCATCCTTTAGACATTAAACCCTTGGGGATAGGCATTCAAATATCTCTTTACAACTTTCCTTTTCCCTTTCCTTTCCCCTTTCCTTTCCCCTTTCCTTTCCTTTCATCACTATTTTCTTTTTCTAGACCCTGCAAGCCAAAAGACTTAAAGACACTTACTTGCCTGGGAGACCACAATGGCTTTGTGGAGCTTGAATGAGCTAGACAAACTCCTCCTTTTCCTGAGGGAAGTTTTCACTGCATGATAAATGAAATCTCCTTGTGTTTCCCCTAAACACACTTTCAGCCTGACAGCCCTGGGATGTCTGTCCATCGTGAATCTCTCCCACTGATTCTGCACTGGTGCAGGACACAACCTGTCCCTTATGTAATTCATGGCCTCCAGCCCCTGGCCATGGCCAGATCTTAGTAAGTCAAACGTAAACTCTGAGCAGCTGCAACGATCAGGCCAGGAAACCTGGAGGTGTGTAAGGCTGTGTGCAAGCACAGCAGGTATGGGAAGGGCTGGCTCAGCGGCTCTGCAGAGCAGCATCATGTTTTCAGGGGATGATGGCAACCTGTCTGTGTGTGGTGCCCCAAGCACCGAGGGATGATCACTCTTCCTCCAGGAGGATCACTCCCTCCTGGGAAAGGGCGCTGCACTTTCACCTGAGGGCGTTAATCAGTGCTCATGTCTCCAGAGGGGAACATCCTCACCAGGACAGAAACGAGGCAGTGGGACACTCTGGGAGAACCCAGCAGTGCCAGCAGCTGGACAATGCCCTGGGAGGCTGCAGGGGCCATGCCCACAGCTGCACCAGTGGGCTGGACTGGGGTGGTGGGGACAGCCCGTGAGCATCCTTACCTTCACAGTGGTGCTCCTCTCAAACCTGAATGCCTTTGTCTGTCCGTTCTCCAGGTACACCTTGAGAACGTTGGGCATGAACAGGAGGGAGCTCCCCTGCAGAACAGAAGCAGCAGCTGGACCCTCGGGCATCCAACCTGCGGGCACCAGCTGCTCTGCCTGGCACTGCAAGTCCTGGCATCCAGGAAAATCCTCCTCTACCTTGGCACCCTCTTCCATGGCACCAAGCTTTACTCCTGATTATGTTTCTGGCACAGAATGACAGAAAGACAGCACAACAAATGCCTTTACCGTAACACTCCGGGCAGTGCAGCGGCTGCACGTGGCCTGGGAGCACCGTTCCCTTCCCAGCGGCACAGCAGGATCCGGCCGGCACTGAAAGCAGAAAGTCATCCTCCCTGCTCATCACCAAAACCCAGCAGTGCCTCCAGAAAAGGATCTTCCCCTCACCCATCACCAGGGACCCCCACTCTGACACCAGCCCCACCGCAGGTGCTGCCCACAGCTGCACACTCTGTGTCAAACACAGCGCTGCTGCCCTGAGCTGTGTGACCCTGGCACCTCCTGAGCAGGAGGTGACGCCACCAAAGAGTCCTGAGATAGGCCCCAACACCTGGGACAAGACGAGGACACCCTCAGCAAGAGCATCTCTGTCGGGTGCTTCAAGGAGAGTCTGGGGACTTGGCTTCTGTCCTCCTGGGGCAGCCTGGTCACCTTGCAGCCTCCAGCTCAGCCCCTCAGCAGAGGATGCCTGCACCTCCCTTCCCAGTTCCACCACTGCTGCCCTGGTTGCTCAGCTCTGAGCAGGTTTACTCCTCTGCTCCTGGAGGTCCAACTCAGCATGTCTTTTCCATGTTCTGGGACCAGCACACCACCTAAAGGCTTCATCTACTCCTCAAGAGAGTCTCAGGGTTAAGAACGGTGTTAAGATGATCTCTCCTGTGTTTCATTTACTGTGCCTCGTGTCACAAATCTCACAGCCCTGGTCCCCCTAGACAGAGAGCCCACACACCCTGGAAGTGCTGTCAGAGCTAAAAAAAACCTCCTCTGAATCCTGTCCTTGCTCCTCTCATACCCACTTTGTGGGGTTCAAGCTGCTTTCAGTCGCCACGGAGAAGCAAGAGAATGCTGCTGCTCCTTTTTCTAGCGCTCTTTAACTAGCCCAAACACATTTGAGAGGTGCTGGGTCCTCCAGCAGCTCCAGGACAGTGATGCTGCTGTACACCGGCTGTGCCGCGTCTCCCGTGCCGCAGTTCCCTGCTGAGGGGGGCCAGGCACAGCCAAACTTAACATCTGCACAAATTACCAGCGCTCTCCTGGTCAGACACAATTACCCAGCCAGAACACCCGGAGAGGTTTCTCTCTCTCTGTGAAGGCTGTCAGAAGCTACAATGAATTAACCCTGAAAGCCTCCCCGGCCGTGCCCTTCCTGTCCTGTCGGGGTAGGGCTGGTCCAGCCCAGCTCACAGCTGCTAATTACCCTGCCCTGTCCCCGGGGACCCGGCCCCTGCAGATTGCTCCGTGATGTAGAAATACATCACCGGTCTGCAGAAAGCGGAGGCAGGACAGCAGCGAGGCTCATTAACAATTCATGTTCCCGACCTGGAGTGTCGGGTTTCAGCTGCAGAACGCAGCCGCTGGGATCCTTCCCGTCGCCACAAGGATCACTTAGCCGTGCTCCATTAGCATGACAAGAGCAGTGTATTTACTGAAACTGGAGGCCGTACAGTTTTCAGGACCATAATGCCCATTTTGGCTGCCTTCGTACGTCAGCCCGTGGAAAGGAGAGCAGCCCTAAAGCACTCAGGGCTGCTGTAGTGCATATTGCTTTTCCAGAAAGAAATAAATATGCAACAAATTTATTCTTCCTTTGTGCTAATAGTTCACCGCTCAAAACAGGTTACATGTCCAGATGGTGAAAAGGGAATCTAACACCAGCACCTGAATTAATTTCTGCTACCTTTATGCTGTCATTAAATGAAAAGCAATCTAAACAGTGATTGTGTCCCTCCTCTGCACCCGCAGAGGCAGGATTAGCTCAGCACAGCGCTGACAGAGGCTTTAGGGACGCACAGAGTGCAGCATTCCCTCCACGGCTGCCTTCTTTAGACTCCCAAGACAGGTCCTTTTCCAGGGTCAGGAGAGCATCCCTGAGATCAGCCAGCGACAGGCAGAGCTGAGACCTCACGGGCTGTGCCACCAGTGCCCAGCTACAGCTCCTGGAACCTCCAGGCAGACGCCTGAGCCAACCCCAGCTGCGAGAAAAGCAGGGTCTGCTGGTGATTTCGGGTCTGCCTGTGTCCCATGGCCAGTCCTGCCCAAAGCTCTCAATCATCTCTGCCTGGGGCCACTCCCTGCTCCCCTTCCCCATTCCCTGCCCGGTGGCCTGGGTGTCACATCAGCAGGAGGGATCTGATGCCTGGATGCTGCCCCAGGGAGGGCCCCGCTGCCCCCTGCCCAGGCAGGATCCAAGACAGCTGTGTCACCTGTGCCGTGTCACCAGTGCCGTGTCCCCAGAGCCCTGTCACCTGTGCCGTGTCACCAGAGCCCTGTCACCTGTGAACACAGCCCTGGGAGGGCAGGGACACGTCCTGCAGCAGTGTGTCAGGAAGGGAAGGATCCCAGGGCCCAGAGAGACACTGGCAAACATCTGGAGGCACAGCTGGCCCTCTCCTGCCCTGCAGGGAGCAGGAGGAGAGGGGTCCCCCCGCGCAATCACACCGTGACCGCCCTGCGGGCAGGTGACAGCCCTGGCACCTCTGGATGCACCTCTGCCCGTGTGCAAGGGAAAGAGAGCAAACACCTGCCCTGGGAGGGCTCTCAGCTGCATCAGGAGAGCTCCACCTGCGACAGGGAACAGGGGACAGACAGGGAGGGACAAGGAAAAGGGCACAGTGGTCGTTTGTCATTGGTGCAAAGCAGAAAGGCTTGGTCCAGACCTGGACAACTGAACAGCACCGAGGAGCAGGGGGCCAGAGAGGGGCATTTCGACCACAGAGTTTTTTCATTCTGAAGGACAGAAAGAAAGGTTGACAGAAAGAAATGACTCCCAGCTGACCCCAGCTGACCCCAGTGAGCTTAGAAAGTTACCCAGAAGGAAGAGGAGATGTTCAGGAGCTGTTCACACCTTGGGGAGAACAGGAGTGCTCTCAGCTCAGCTGCCAGCAGCACCAGGAGCCCGGTGATGGGTTTGCAGCAGCCTGCAGCAAGCTGTGACCCAGCTCACCCCACACAGCTCAGCTACAGCTGTGGAACCCTCCACAGGGACGTGGGAACAAGCTGCCACCCTGTCAGCTTTGAGAACACCGCCACACCTAACAGCAAGGCAAAGGGAGCAGTGACAAGCCCTCTGAGGGTGGTGTGCCCTGTCCCCAGGAGGGGACAGCCCGGTGACTCCGGCAGCACATAAACCTGGCACACACATCACAGCTCGCCTCTCGCCTCTGGGTCAGCATTTGTCGTGCCCACACCTCACTGTGGGCTCACCAGGGATGGATTAGCGCCTCAAGAGATGAAAAGTGCCCCCTGCAGTGGTGAAGGAATGGTTTCAGGTCTGACGGGGGAACTGGACAGAAGCAGTGCGTGTGGGTGCTTCCCATCAGTCCCGGTAAACACATCAAAGACAAAGCCCGGCAGAGAGGCCAGCGCTCCCTCCCTGCCCGGATCAGCATGGGCAGGGCAGAGCGGCACGGAGAGCCCCAGCCACCGTGCCCCAGCCCCGGGAGAGCCCCGGGAGAGCCCCGGGAGAGCCCCGGGAGAGCCCCGGGAGAGCCCCGCATCCCCTGGTCCCTCCCGGCCCGCTGCCCTCACCTGGGAGTGTCCGTTCAGCAGCACCTCCTCCGCAAAGCGCACTTTGACCGGGTTTGTTTTCAGCCTGGCCCTCTTCTCTGCGGTCAGGAACGATGACTTGGGGCCACCCTGAAACCACAGCCGAGTTTGTTCGGGGCAGCAGCCGCGGGAGGAGCGGAGTCCCAGCGAGGGCAGGGGCACAGCTCACCGCCCCTGCTCGCCTGGCCCCACATACCGAGGTGTTTTGGGGAGCCTCTCCACGGCCAGCCCTGCCCGGGCAGCTGCTGAGCCCTGCCCTGGCTGCCAGCGCGTGTGGCCAGTGCCACAGGCTGTCCCCTGTGTGTCCCCTGTGTGTCACACACCTGCACGGGAACCAGCTGCAGTGCCCAGCTGTTCCCCCACACCCCACACAACAGCTGGGCACCCACACAACATCTGGGCACCCCACACAACATCTGGGCACCCACACACAACATCTGACACCCCACACAACAGCTGGGACCCCACACAACAGCTGGGCATCCACACACAACATCTGGGCACCCCACACACAACAGCTGGGCACCCCACACAACAGCTGGGCACCCCACACAACAGCCGGGCTGCAGTGGGGCTGTGCCGAACCCGACACAGGGAGAGCCTGGCGCGGACGGACAGACCCTGCCTGCCCAGGTGTGCAGCTCTTCCCAGCCCCGCTGGGCTTCCCCGAGTTCTGCAAACCAGAAAACTGCAAAGGTGACAAAGGGAAGGTGGCCACGCAGCGCTGGTGTCACACAGCCCTGCTCTCAGCGTGGCAGGGTCCTGTCGGGCTCACAAGACACCACGTGTGCTCAGGAACTCCGCACAAATGCCAAGTCCCTGTGCACAAACAGCCTGTAAAGTATGATGGTCCCCAGGTACAGTAGTGAATCCCTCAGTGTCCTCCTACAGAGCTCCCAGCAGAGCCAATCCTTCACCTGTCAGAAGTGCCCCTGGCCAGCCCCAGCCCCATCCTGCCCTGAGGACACATCCCAGGGACTGAGGATGGGATTTGGGAGGAGCCCCCAGGCACATCCAGAGCTTCCAGAGCGCACAGGGTGCAGGAAGCAGAGTCTCTCCCTGCAGCCCATGCCACAGGCCAGCCTGGCCCCGCACCAGGGTGAGGAGTCACTGCCCGCTCTTCCCAAGCCCGCTCCAGGGGTGTGAGGGGCGGCAGAGGATGCTCAGGGCACCCACACGGCCGTGGCCAGCCCTCACAGCCAGCCTGGCCACGCCGTGGCCGTGCCCAAGGGAGCCGTGCGAGCCGAGGAAGGGCCACTTACGGACGGGCAGCGCAGGACGGTCAGGAGCAGCTCATCTCCGGCCTCCCTGCAATGGACACAGGCGGTCAGCCAGGGCCCCCGCCCCTCCGGCCGGCCGGGCACCGGGACAGCGCACACCTGATGATGCTGGCTGCCCGCTCCACGGACACGCTGTCCACGCTGCTGGAGTTGATGGCGAGGAGCTGGTCACCCGGCTGCAGCTTCCCCTCGGCCGTGCTCCCTGCGGGACCAGCACAGCGTGAGCCCCCACACGGCCCCACAGCAGCTGGCAGATGGAAAAGCCCCCCCAGGTGATGAGGTCCATCCATTAATCCCACACTCCCAGGCCCACCACTAACTAATGTCCCCAAGTGCCACACCTGCACTAGGGATGTCCAGAGACTCTCAGTGGCAGCTCCTCGTCCCTCCCAGCACCTGCCTCCCTCAACAACCACATCTGGATGGCAAAATAAAAGGGGCTGAAGGGCCCTGGGTGCTGACACCACCTGGTGTGTCCCTGCCTGTGTCCTCCAGCATATGCCTGTCCCCTTGGCACAGCCCACCACACACTGCACTGGGCCATGTACCCGGGCTCCCATTAGCAAAGCACTGGGTCAGAAGGGCAGGGGTTTTGTGACTCAGCTTTGGTTCAATGTTCATCTTTTCTGATTAGGAGGAAAGAGAAGCACAGCAGAGAAAACCCCACCTCTTACACCCCACAACTCTCAGATAATTTCACTGTTTCACATGGGAAGGGGTATAAAGAGAAGTGGGAGGTGACAGAGGGTACATGCCCTGGGTCCAGAGCTCCAGCCATCTCCAAACAGGGCTGCCACACTCACAACAGGTAAAAACCACGTGGTTTTCTGCACCCATTGAAAAAGTAAAATATAAATAAGAAACAGAATCAGAGTTTTTGAGTTACACCCCTCCCTTCTATAGCTAGAAGAGATCAGAGGAGTTGATCTGCTTGATTTCAGCACTGCCTGCACCCAGCAGCAAACCTCTCTGTATTATAGGGTCTGTTCAGCAACAGATCACCACAGCCACAGTGGAATAAGATGAAGTTCTCCAAGATAAGATTAAATTCTTCCTCTGCATCTCAGATAAAACACCAGAAGAGGCTTTGCTTTGAGCAGCTCTGTGATTCAGGAAGGTCAGCACTGAGCCAGCACAGGTGAAGGACCTGTGTGGATCTGCCTTGGCTCCAGCCTGTGGGACCTGGGGCACATCCCAGCGCTCTGTGTGCCACAGGCACCGGGGCTTCTGCTGCCGTGCTTGGGGCTCACACACCAAACCCACCTCAGAACCCACCAACCCTGCCAGGAGCTTATCCTAACACCAGCTGCCACCATGCTGGGCTCCCTCCGGGGGGGACACACCTGCAGTGACCGATGCAATGGTCAGGGGAAGGCCTGGGCAGATCTCGAAGCCGTAGTGCTGCAGGACCAGGTCCTTGTAGACGGTGACGGTCACTTTGACCCGGCTGGGGGGCTGGGCTGCGCTGTCCCCCGCACTGTCCATCACAGGCACGCTGTCCCTGCAGATCAGAGAGAGGATTAAACACGATACAGCCAGGGACAGTCTGTCCAAGGGCCCGGATCTGCACGGCTCCCCGCTCTCGAGGGGCTGCGGCGCTGCCTCCTGCGCCCGGCTCTGCAGCCAGCAGCGACTCCCTGGGCTCTGCAGGAAGCTGAGGACACCAGCCTGGCTGTGACCACAACTTCCAGTCATCCCAGCCCAGTGGTCACATGGAAGGAGAGGCCCAGGTGTGCCCCACCACAAGCCATGACCTCCATCCCCAGGGAACAGCAGCACCTGCAGCCAGGAGGCAGCGAGAGAACGCACAGCTCTCGGCATCTGCTGGGATCCACTCCACCTTACGGATGTCCGCTCTATGTCCACCCTAATGTCGACTCTCAGAGCTCAGGGAAGGAAAGCAGCTGTGGATCCCTGGCAAATGCTACCTAGTCTTGCCCAAAAATGTGGGCCCACAAGGAGAAGCATGACCCCATCTTCAAGAAGTGCAAGTTTCACATGGAGCAATGCTGTATTTCTTCCTCACCAAGCCACAGCAGAGCAAGGCAGGAACACCTGTCCCTGGAAGCCAAGGGGGTTGCTTAAAAACACTGTTGCTTTTCTTTTTCTGTGTGCATGTTTCCCAAGAGCAGCAGAAAGAATGAGTAAGATCTGCAGCCCCTGTTCACTGGGAGCAGCCTCGAGGTGTCTCTGACCAAAGGCGACCGTAGCTGTTCCTTCCACAACACCACACTTACCTGGGTGCGCTGTCCCGAGAGCGATGAAGCCATTTTGCTACCATTTGCTCTATTCTACATGTTTTTCGTGTATGGATTAAGCTAGTCTCCAAATCTCCCATTTACCTGGAAGTGACAGAAATCACAGGAAGACAGAATGACACTGACTGAGGAATTCTTCTGGACAGCTTTCAGAGTTACCAAATTTGCACAATTTGCAACAACCCATTTTCAATACAAGGAGATCTGCTGGCACCTTGTGCAGACCAGAGCTCCAACAGGGGGTGGCACCTGAGGGTGACACTCCTGGAACCCCCTGCCCACCCAGCCTCCTCTGCTCGGTGCTTTTGGTCATCCCTGTCATGGTCACGCTGTGCTACCCTTCCATGGCAGGGCCCTCTGCATTCCTTTTCCATGGATTTCATGGATCCACGGGCTTCTTTCGGAGGTGGTGGTAATTGCAGTGGTAATTGCACACCCTAACAGTGTGCCTTGCAAGGCACTGCAGCCATGCTCCTCTGCCAATACTCTGAGCTCTAACCCTGGGAAGAACCGTGGGCTGTGACAGAACCTAACACAAAATGAAACAAATTATTCCTGCGTCCGCCACAAGTGGTGAAGAACATCAGCTCTTTGTATTTCAAACCCAAAACTGTTATATCCACCTTTCACAGTGTGCCTTCTGACCAGCCTAGGAGTTGTGTACGTCCTGACCTCCTCCCTCGTGTCTTCTGCTGGGACTGGGAGTTCTGTGCCTCAGGGACCTGCTCTGTCATACTGGGACAGCGGGCTGCTGCTCCATGGCAGAGGTGGTGCTGTAACAGAAATACCAGTAAGTTACCCTGTGAACAGCAGAGATGGCTGGAAACTCACAGAAATGAGGCATGGAAAACTGAGTCTCAACAAAACCCGGACCTGTTCCCCTCAGCACCTTTCCAGGCAGCAGCACTCCCCCAGCTCTCATTTTCCAGCCAAGAAGGGAGGGCAGGACTCGCATGGCGAGCTCCTCACAGGAAGCCACTCCTGCCTGTTGTGCTCCCTGCCTGCTCAGCTCAGGGCAGAATATGGATGAAATTCAGTCCTTCAGCAGCTCTGGCACTAGGAACTCTCATCCTCATACAACACATTCAGCTTGCTCCTCCAGCGTGGCTGCAGGCTCCTCTGAACCACAAATGGGGACCTGGTGATCCAGTGGTGCTTCCAGAAATTAGAGCTGATAGGAGATGTGACCCCTTCTCAGGGGTGACCAGGAGGTGACCACAGGAGGAGCAGACACCCAGCAGCTCTGCAGCCCACAACACAGAGCCAGGATCTCTCCAAGCAGCCTGAGCAGACACAGCTCCTGCTGGTGTGTCCCCTCAGCCCTTGTTCCACCACCTGTAACACTCATGTGGCAGCAGCTGCAGCTGCCCTCTGCCTCACCTCTCCGCTCAAAAGAGCTCTGGCTCTCCCCCAAACACCCCAACGCTCCCTCTGAGCCACGGGGACCGTGGTGCCTGCAGGGGCTCCTGTGCTGGGGTGCCTGCAGCTGCTGATGTGCCTGCTCAATCCTCCTCAGGTGCTTCCTCAGCAGCTCCATCTGCAGCTCCACCCCTCACCCCTGACCCCTCGCTGCTCTGCAGAAAGGACAGACTTTTCTATCTGGGCTTCACAAAACAGAATTTCCAGAGAAAGTCTCTTAACCTGTAGGACAAGGAGGAAAAGTCTGAACGATGAACACAAATATTTAAAACCCTCAGATGGAATGCTAAGGAAAGAAAACATGCTGTCCTTTCAGGAACCTGGAGTGTTTGGGCCAAACAACAGGTGTCCTAGAGGAGATAGCTTGGCAGGTATTTCCCTGAAACAATCTACAGCAGCCCCATTCCCCACAGCATCCTCGGGGCACACTGAGCAGGCTGAGCAGGACAGGGTCACCAGGATCACTCACCTGGCACACACAGCTGGCACCTCTCCCTGTCCTGGGATGTCCCTTCTGCAGCTGTTTCTGAGCCAAGCCCCACGCCACTGAGCTGGGATCCTGATACACAGAGATCCTGCAGCTCAGGCGGAGGGAACTGCGATTCCACGGGGATTTTCATGGCCTCCTCACCCTTATGGAGACCAACACCTCAATATCTGTACTGAAACCCGGCTGGGTGGCTCTGGGTCTTCAGGAGCAATGCCAGCCTGAAGGTCAGTGCTCATACCAGAGCATGCAGCCACCTGGCAGTGGTGTCAGGGCATGCACAGCACAGACCTGACCAGCAAGGAAAAACCAATCCCACTGTTCAGGAGAGTACTTCAATCTTTCATAGAAAGTGTTCATTCATCAAATGGAAAGTTTTTGATGGGCAAAAGCTTTTCTGGTACTTTTGGCACTTGATGTTTGTTTGAAGGTGTTAGCTCCTGGCAGAGCATGGCAGCAGGAGCAGCAGAGGGGAGCAGCAGCTCTCCTGTACCTGCTGACAGGGAAATGCCTGAGCAGATGTTGCCATAAGCTGCTGTGAAACCCTGGATGCCGCCCACTTCACCCACAGGGGCTCTTGGAAGCATCTTTGCAAGTACTTCTTGTAATGGATGCCCATCAGCAGTGATGGGCTCTGCTGAGGGAGGGACAGATCAGGAGCAGCCCTGGGAGAAGGAGTTCTGTGGGTGCTGGTGGTTGAGAACTCACCCTGCCCTGGCCATGTGTGCTGGGACCCAGAAACCCCCTTGTGCTGGCCTGGCCCCCAGCGTGGGCAGCAGGGGAGGGGGATTCTGTTCCTCTGCCCTGCTCAGGTGAGACCCCACCTGCAGAGCTGCCCCCACACCTGACACCCAGCACAGGAAGGATGTGGAGCTGTGGAAGCCAGACCACAAACATAACCAAAGGTCTGGAACACCTCTGCTACAAGGAAAGCTGGCAGAGCTGGAATTGTTCAGCCTGGAGGAGAGAGGGCTCTGGGGAGAGCTTAGAGCCCCTTCCAGCACCTAAAGGGAACTTACATGAAAGATGGGGACAGATTTTTAGCAGTGCCTGTAATGACAGGACAAGGGATGATGAGTTTAAAATAAAAGCAGCAGACTGAGACTACATATAGACAAAAAACAGCACACAATGAGGGTGGGCAGGCCCTGGCACAGGGTGCCCAGAGCAGCTGGGGCTGCCCCTGGATCCCTGGCAGTGCCCAAGGCCAGGCTGGACATTGGGGCTGGCAGCTCCTGGGACACTGTGAGGTGGCCCTTCCCATGGCAGGGGGCTGGATTAGATGGCCTTTACAGGTCCTACCATCCCAAACCATGCTGTGGTTCCATGATTGCACCTCTTGTGTCTCTGGTGGCACAGCCTCACTCTGTGCAGCTCCAAGATGAGGCAGGGCTGGTCCCTGCCCAGGCCACCCCAGCCTACCAGGTATGATCTGCTCCTGCCCTGAGGGTCAGCACATCCCCGTCCTCCCAGGCAGGGAGAAGAAAACTGAGCTTGTTCTTGACAAATGTGGCTCTGAGCTGCACCAGAAGACTCTCCTGGCACGACTGAGCGTCTCTGCAGCAAAGGTTTTGAAGGTCAGCCAGTTCTGGTGAGACATGAGGACAGAACAGTAACTCACCTATTTTCCACACAGCTTCTAAAGATGTTCTTGGAGATACAGCCAGGGAAACAGCTGAGCCCAAGGACCAGGGTTAAAGCTCCTGTGGCACTCTGTGCTCCCACCACACTGGCTGTGCATGTACAAAGAACAAAATTCTGGGAAAAAGAAAATTTAAAAAAAGGAAACAGAAAAAAAAAAAACCCAACAGTGTGGCCATCTTGTCTCATAAGCCTGTGATATCTGGCTGGGTTTTGAGGAGATGAGCTGCACTCACAGGGCCAGCCCCAAGTGCCAGACACACATCGCTGCTGCACCAGGGTCACGGCACAGCTGGGGACAAGCTGGCCTAGGAGGGTCCAGAACAGAGCCCTCCCCCTGGCCAGAGTGCTGTGTGTGCCTGCTGCACAGGAAACACTGCCACAGCCCTGTGTGACACCCTGTGACACCGTGTGACCCTGCCAGCCGTCACTAATGGCACTGAGGTCCCTGCAGACCAGTTTATCCCCCCTCCCTCAGGTCAGCTCCCATCTGATCACTGCCAGGGCCAGAGGCTGAGCTGCTTCTGCACCACTGGGTGGCCAAGCTGCTCCTCTGGCCTTCCCTGGCTCACAAGGAGAACCTGTGCTGTGCCCAAAACCTGTGATGTTCACTACTCCTGTGTAATACTGGGCAAAGAATACTCACCAGCATCCCAGCCCCCAGAAAAAAAAATCGTTATAAAAAGCACAATTGCTTTTTCACACTATTTGAGACACAGGTTTTTGCCTATAAACAGACACTACCAGGAAAAAAACAAACAAAGAAACCCAAAAAACAAAAACTAACCACAAAAAAACCCAACAAAAGAACCCAAAACAAGCAAACAAACCCCACAATTAAAAAAAAATTAAAAAACTAAAAAAACCACACAAACAAAAAGAAGCACAAAATCAAAACCAACCCACAACCACCCCCATGCTCCTTCCAGCTGCTGTAAAACAAGAACTGTCAGAGAGAGAATTTGGCCCTTGTCAGCCCAGGGAAGGCAGGAGAGATTCTGCACCTGCATGTCACCACTCTCCTCTCTCAGCTGACAGTGGTGAAGTTTTACACAGACACACTCTGGCTCCCAAGGAGCATGATTAGATTTAAAATATGAGTTTCTGGGCATGCAAAGACTTCAGGCGCCAAACAAAAAATGTTTTCAGCAAAGGCCGAACATCCCCGGCTGGTTGGGGCACGAGGGGAGAAGCAAGAATAGCTTTGTGGATGGTGCATTACACACAAACTGAAGGAAATGATAAACAGAACATTCAAGGTGGAAAGGAGGAAAATCAATACTTCCCTCTTGAATAGCTTTCTCTCCTAAAAATAGACTGGTGTGGAAGTGTGTGAAGACTTTCCTCCCTCCAGCTCCGTCTCCCTGGACAAGAGCTGCCGGCACAGAAGGAATGTTTCCTTCTGCTTCCCTGACTTACAGCTCCTTTTCAGGGGGAAGAAAAGAGCTGCCTCCCAGCCTGTGCATGGACCCTCCTCCCCATTCCCTGCACACACAGCCCCAGAGTCAAGCAGCTTGCCCTCTGAGCAGCACTGTCATGTCACTGGCAAACTGCACAACAGGGGAAAAAATAGCAAAAAAACCCCAAAAAAGGTTCTGTGCAGAGCTCCACATATTGTCACTGATCTCTGTGTCCTGCTGCAGATCTGGAATCAGCCAAAGTGCCTGTGGAGCTCAGCACTCTGGAGGATGCCCATTGCCTTCCTGGGACTCTCCACAGAGGGAAAAACTCAAGTTCAGGGCTGGCACCTCAGCAGGTTTCTCCACATCTGCCAGGTGAGGGGAGCTTGACACGTGCTGCGAAACAAATTTGGCATGCCAAATTTGGGCAAATGTCAGGAAAGGAAGAACAAGACAAAAGGGAAAATCCCTGCACTTTGGCAATATTGATTGAGGAATGTCGTGGCACATACAGAGCCATAGCAGAAGAGCCCAGAGCTTCTCTCCAGCTCTAGAAAGACAGGCTTTCCACAAGGACAGAGAGCCCAGAGCACTGAACAGCATTAAGCAGCTGTTTGACGGCAGATTGCTCAACAAGAATGTAGAGGGTAATTCACTAAACCTTACAGGAGTGAAACCCAGGATAAATTACACAGCCACACACGTGGAAACCTGTGCCATTTGCCTGTTCCTGATGGCTGAAGCAGGGAGGCAGGGAGATCACGGGCTGGGCAGAGGATTTGCCACGTCCTTGCTATCCCTCACTGCCCTTGCCTTGCCCTTCCCAGCCAGTCTGGCCCCAGAGGTTTCTCATCCGTCTGGCCAGGTCAGTTCACAGATGGGGGAAACCAGGCAAGAGTCTCTCTAGCCAATGTCAGCTGGAATTGAAGAAGGGAGAATTAAATGCTGCCTACAGACTTGCAGAATTGTTTTCTTTTCCAGCTTGGATTTTTCTCAGCTCTCCAAACATCTGTCTCTCTGCCTTGCTGCAGAGAAACCCACATGGGAGCAAGAACAGAAGCACAGAAAGAGATAAAGTGAAGGAAATGGTTCACTGAGGGCTTCCTATGCTACATGATTGTCATTTCCATCTCTAAATCTGCAGAACCTCCTGGGCCAGCAAGCCTGCTCTTCTGGAACAGGAACTCCATGTCTCATGGAGATCTAATGTTTCCCATTTTGGAGTCCCTTTAGACCACTCAGACTTATCTCACACATCCCACCAGCAGCTGAGGTCTCACACAAACCTGCCTGGAAGGAGAAACTTCAGGAAGCTTCCCAGGACTGGAGCAAACACACCTGCAACAAGGAGCCACAAGAAGCTGTGAGACTGAGAGTAAAAACACGCAATGCTTGGGAGATGCAGCTCAGCAAACAGATTCAGAACAGGTTACCTGGGCAGGAGCCGGCAGGTGAGTTTCCAGTGCTCCGAGAGCCAGGAGAGCACGCACAAATGGAGCAAACCTGAATGTTTTAGGCAGCGGTACAAACCTCAAACACCCGCCAGAGAGCAGGCACTGCCCGTGTGCTGTCCTCTGGAGCTCCGTGCCTCAGCTCCCCCGCGGCACCTTCGGGGACGGAGGTGCGCACACCGATCCCCGACATCCACGTGTTAAAGACACTCTGCCCCCTGCTCCCCCCAGATCAGGAGAAAGACCTCTCACAATATTTTCCCCATTCCGGTTAAGACGGCAAAAACATTGGCTGTGAATTCAACAGCTGAGAAATGTGGGGAGGTTTTTAGTTCGCTTATTTTTGTTAGGGGGAGCGGGGTGCACGTGTACGGCTTCCTCGCAGCGACAAGGAAACTAGCCCACGGAGTCTGGGGCAAGATGGGACAGAAAGCGCTAAATCATCACCCCAACGCGGAGAGAGGAGGACGGAGCCCGCGCCCCGAACGGGAGATCCCCGCCGGGAGCGGGACCAGCGGCGCCTCCCGCAGCCGGGACCGACGGCTCGGAGCGATGGCTCGGAGCGCTCTGGCTGCGAGCCCCGGCGAGACCCGCCCCGCCCGGAGAAGCCCCGCGCCCTTCCCGAGCGATCCCCGTTACCTGCGGCCGGCAGCGCAGCGCTGAGCGCCGGCGGGGCACGGGCGGCATCTCAATGACAACCCCCGGGGCCCGCCCCCGGGAGCCGCCCCCGGGCCCGCCCCGCATCCCTCAATCCTCATCCCTCATCCCGCCCCCGGCTGGGCTCGGCCCCGCAGCCCCGCTGCGCCTGGGCCGCCTGGCGGAACCGGCACCGGCACCGGCACCGGCACCGGCACCGGCACCGGCACCCGCACCAGGGCTGGGCACTGCCCCACGGGCACGCCGGACAGACAGCCCCGCTCGGGACGGCGCTGGGAGTGCGGCTGGATGGGGCAGGACACACAGCGCTGACCCCTGTGCCCACAGCCCTTCCACTGCTGCCCCCTCAGCCTCCCCCCCTTTGCTCTCCCCAAACCCCATCGATCCCTGCATCCTCCCCGGGCGTCCTGCAACGAGCCCTGTGCAATCCTGGGTGTTTGTGGGCTCACATTTTCTCTTGTCTCTGTCCCTCCCTGTCCTGGACTACACATAAACGTGCCCACGGCATGTCCTGACCCGTGCTGATGCTCCTCGGGTGTGCAGGGGTTGACCCCTATTGACAGATGTCACCCCTGGAACGAGGGGCTGTGGACGGGATGTCCCTGGCTTGTGTTCCCGGCTGCCTCCGTGCCCGTGGGCTCCCCTGGGCTCCCCGGGGCAGGGCTTAGGGTGTTATTTGGGAGCTGTTTGGGAGGGTGTTCTATCGGGAGCCGCGCTCCCCCCCGTGCTCCCGGCACTCCGGGCACTCGGGGCGGTGCCAAGGACACGGACAGCCGGACACTGCCCGGCCCTGCGGGACCGCGGGCACGGGAACCCACATCCCCAGCGTCAGCTCTTCCATCCTGCCCTGGCAGCGGCCCTGGCCGCCAAGGTGCCCTGCTCGCTGTGCCCCTGCCGCCGCCGCAGTGAGCGCAGCGCCGGGCAGCGCACGCCGAGCTGCCCGCCCAGGGGCATCGATCGGCCCCGGTTTGTGCCTCCCTGCCCTCGCCCCTCCGCTCCCTCGCTGCATTTCTGCACTCCGAGTCCTCCACTGCCCGGCCTGCTCTCTCTGCCCCTTTTCCAGGAACTGTTCCTCTCCCAAAACAGCTCCGCCACAGAAAATGGGGTTATTTTTCTCTTCTGCTGACGTGAGAACTAAGTTTGGCACCTTTCACAAACAATACTGCCCTGTGGTCACTGAAATTGACAAAAAAATGAGCTTGGGGCCTGACATCTGAAATTAATGTAACATTAAACAGTGCTCAGAAAAGGGCTTTGCATCAGTTGCTGATTCATGCAGCTTCCCTGGGCAACGTGCATCACATCTCCGCTCCCACGTAGCCCTGGGTGATGTTTTCAAAGCAATCCACACAGGAAGCAGATGCTTAATTAAAAAATGAATAAAGCCCTGGTTGTTTATCCCGAGGATGAATACTGGTACCCACTTGCAGGACACATCTGAAGTTCATGCTGACCTGTGAAACGTGAGATTTGGGCCTGTGTGGGGTGGAGGTGAGCACACGTTTTTTTTCCCCTCTGAGTAGTTACAGTTCCAGAAGCGTGAGGAACAATAACTCAAAAAGTTGCAGGACATTTTGTCTCCAAACAGCATCCATCATCACTCACGTTTGGATCTGTCACAGCTGACCTGTGAAAGCCTTCTGTCCTGAGAAACACTTCAGAACTATTTGGAAAGTTACAGCTTGTGGCTGCTGGCATGCCAAGCTATGTCCATGAAGGAAGAAACCTTTGGGAGCTCTCCCATTTGTGAGCTGAGCCCATGAACCCACTCAGCTCCACATCCTGTGATCGAGATGATGCCTCTGGAATGACCTGGAAAACCCTGAAGAAGTATAGCTAAGGTCTTGTGGAGGGGGAAATCCCTTCACATATCACAGCAGAAAAGCAGGCGTTTCAAAGGCTCAGTCAGCCCCTCTGGGATCTCCCCATGCAGAGATGTGTGGCTCCCTGGCCATGTTCCAGTGCCTCTGTGCCCAGGGTTTTGCCTGCAGGAGGCCTGAGGAGCAGCTCCAGCTCCAGGCACTCTGCCTGTGCTGCCACAGGGTGAGGCTGCAGACAGGGAACACCTTCACCCTCCTCCGCTCTGCTTCATGCCTGAATGATTCTGATTCTCTTCATCGTAAAGGTCAGCACATGGAACATGTTGAAGACAGCAGAAGTCACGGTCACCCTTGCTGCTGATGCAGAAGGTGTTGTGGTTATAGGTCACAGTTTTTGTGGGCTCACATTTTCTCTTGTCTCTGTGCCCCCCATCCTGGATTACACATAAATGGGTGACATTTCCCTCAAGGCTTTGACATCGCTTTACAGCATCTTCTTTGATTTCCCACTGAAGCTTCTGGGGATGGTTTCACCACCTGAGGGTTCACAGCAGTGGGTGCAGCTCCACAAGTGACAGGGCCACATTCCCCTCTCCCAGGAGAAGAGGAAATAGCAGGAAGATAAATTTCCCCTTGGAGTGCCAGGAGTGCTGAGGAGCCCTGCAGCCTTGGGGTGATGACACAGCCCCCAAGTCCCAGACCACAGCAGGGCAGGGCTGTCTGAGGGGTGGCAAAATCTACCTGGGGTGTTGAGAACGCCCCTGGGATGCCCCGATTGAGAGCTTAGAGGTGAATTCAAACTCGCTGGCCTCAGGCAAACCTGCTGGGGCACATCCCAATATGGCTGGTCCAATGACATGACTTTCACTCCTGGCCCTCGAGAGATCAGAGCCTGGGAACACTGACTTTGGTGATGAAAAGCTCATCTGAACACACCAGGAGAGCCCCAAGCCTCAGGGAAACCCCCATGGGACCCCCAGAGCCATGAGCCTCCATCCAGCACCTCGCAGTCCCAGGGGAGCTCAGCCCCACAGAGGCAGCGTCACAGCCAGGGGTACAGGACGTGCCGTGGGGCACAGGGGAAAAACACTCAGGATTGCACAGGGCTCATTACAGGAGGCCCAGGGAGGAACTGAATGCAGGAAAATTTGGGCACCGATGGGGTTTGGGGAGAGCAAAGGCAGGGAGGGGCCAACAGTGGAAGGGCCGTGGGCACAGGGATGCCCTGTGTGGGGTCAGCACTGTGTGTGCTGCCCCATCCAGCCCCACTCCCGGGTGGGGCTCTGTGTTTCCATGCTGGTCTCAGGACACAAAGGGGAGCAGGGCTGCTGGCACTGCTGCCTGTGTGAGCACCCAGGCTGTGCTGCTGCTGTGGCCAGATGTGCACACACCTGGGTCCTGTGCTGGGCTTGTGTGGCCAGGTTTGGTGAGCAGGGGGGGCTGCAGGGGTGGCTTCTGTGAGAAACTGCTGGAAGCTTCCCCTGTGTCCCATGGGCCCCAGGGCTGAGCCACTGCTGGCCAGGGCAGAGTCCAGCAGCGGCACCTCTGGGAGAACAGAGCTAAGAGGAAGTTAATTCACAGGGGCCATTGTAGCCAGAGAAGTGTGAGAACATGTGAGAGACACAGCCCTGGTGACCCCCACACCAGTGCAGAAGGAGGGGAGGTGCTGCAGGTGCTGGAGTGAGATTTGCCAGCAGCCAGTGGAGGTCCACAGGAGGGCACAGACCCAGCTGCAGTCCTGGAGGACCCCATGCTGGAGCACAGGGATGTCCAGAGGAGGCTGTGGTCCTGATGAGTCTGTTTTGCCCATGACAATATTTACTGAGCAATCTCTGCCTGACCTTATCTCAGCCCACCAGCCTGTTGTTGTATCTCCTCTCTCCTGCTTGTCTGAGTAGGGGAGTGACAGAGTGGCTTTGGGGACACACAGCACCCTGCCAGTGTCAGCCCCTGTGTGCAGGACCCCTGTGAGCTGGGGCTCAGCCTGGCTCCTTGTGCCTCCTGGGCTGGATCCCCCGTCCTGGGCAGTCCAGCAGCCTGGCAGGAGCAGAGGAGGAGGCAGGAGCACCGGCACAGCCCCTCCATGCTAGCCTGGGGTGCTGTGCCGGCCTCCTTCCAGCCGTGGGGAGCAGCTGCCCCAGGTGCAGAGCCATGGTGGCCCGAGTGGAGCAGGAGAGCTCCGTGGTTTCCCGTGTCACGCACGGGTGCTGTCGAGCCCCGGTGTCCAGACAGGTGGAGAGGCCGTGGGCAGAGCCAGAGCTGTCAGCGAGCCCTGTCCTGCTGCTCCTTCTCCTCTCCAGCAGCAGGGACCGTCCTGTGCCCAGCAGGGGCCGTGCCCCGACACCACCCTGGGGAGCCGGGAGGCACCTGCAGGCTGGCAGGGGTGGCCGTGCTCCGCTGTGACGGGGCTGGAGCGCGGTCTGGAGCAGCGGGGCCGTGCAGCCCCGGGGCTGGCAGGAGGATGAGCTGCACCTCACCGGGCAGATACGGAGGAAGCCTCTCCGTGGGCTCGGAGCCAGGTGCTGCCATTAGTGCTGTACCAATATTGATTCCTTGGCTGTGGCAGCAGCACCAAGGCTCCAGCATCACCTGCTTTGCCTCTCCGTGCTGCTTCTGCCAGGCTGCCCAGGCCCTCTGGAATGCCTTTGTTGGCACCTCTGACAAGCAGCCTGGGCTGCTCCGAGGACTGGAGGTGCCTGGTGCTCCTCCCTATCTTACCAGTGGATGCCAAGGGGCCAGGCCAGGCTAACGCTGCCTTTTCCAGGAGGAAGGCATGCTGTCCTTCCAGCTGTCCAATGAGCCACCTCCACGATGCAGGAGCAGCCTGGAGAAACACCACTGGACAGTGCCTGGAGGGCCACTCCGCAGAGTGCTTCCATCTAGGAGAACCAGTCCACCTTGGTGAGTTCCTTGATCCTGACTGGAGCCTCAAAAAGAATTATCAGGGAAGTTTTAATTTCTGTGGGCTATTTCTTTCCTTCTTGCACCAGCTGTGTCTGACCACAGCTCCAGGACTTCATGGGAACAGGGGAACACAGTGGGGAGAGAAGTCTGAGTTTCAGAAGGAGCGTCTGGGCTCTGCCAGACTCCCAGGCAGCTCTGCCCAGCCATCCCCTCTCGTCTGTACCTGACCCAACATGTCACCTGCAGGCTCCATTCCTTGGCTAGTGGAGCTTGTTTCCACCTAGATCCCACAGTGTTCCAGAAAGATTACCCACAAGTATGGCAAGAAGCAGCCGTAACCAAAGCTGGTTTTGCCCTTGGGGTGAGGAGACAGTCAGACTGTGCCTGTCCTCCATACCTGGAATACTCCTCGACTCACGTGGCTCTGAGCAGCTGGTGTGTGGAGTGAACTTGGGAGGCTGTAAACCAATGGAAATTCATGTTCTGTGTCACCTACTCACTCTGCTCTCATAGAAAAAGGTGACCCTGCTTCTAAGCAATGGCAGGAAGTGACAGGGAGCAGCAGATGCGCCCACACTGCACCGCTGGGCCTTCAGCCCATTCCCTGATGTCCTCAGGGATGGCAGTGCTCCTGCCTCCCCACACTCCCACCGGGACAGCAGGTGTGATGTGCGTCCTGCTGCTGCCTGAGGAAGAGCTGTTTGCACACCTCGTGGGCTCATACAATAGTTATTCTTCAAAACTCACTGTCCTATGGAACCACACAATGCTCATTCTGTAGGATCACGTCAAACATTAACCAAGAGGAACAGGAGAGTCACCAGCCCAGTTATGCCAGCTCAGCTCTGAGTTTGGAAAGTAACACCAGTTCCTCGAGTGCTCAGCTGCATCACTGGGGTCTGTGACCACCCAGAGACCCCTGGGATGGAAAAATCCACAAGCAAGGGGAAGGGAACATAAGCTAATGATTTTGGGGAAATGACTATCCTAGGTATGCCTATTCTAGGAAAATAAATGAATATGTCTGTAAAACATAGAATCAGAATATTTCCTGTAATAGAAATACAGGAACTTTTTCTGTGCTCAACATACACGGTATTTCAGAGATGTCCCCTCATGCATCTAACCAATAAAGAATGGCAGGTTCTTAATGCTCCACTGTTATTAGGGGTTTGACCAACTGATTTTGGTACCACCATGGCCAAAACAGCTGTGGTTTAATGCTGCAGCAGTGGTGATCACACACAGGGCAGCTTGGCTGCTTCCTCCTCACAGCACTGGCACAACATCTGCACATCTCTGCAATCCCTTTTCACATTCCTTGACCCTCCTTCCAATCCTTGTATTTCCTTTGTCTGCTCAGTCTCCTCCCAGGGGAACAGCCTATTGCTGTCATGTGGGGTTTTTTTAAGATCTGTGTATAATTCATTATTTCTGACAGCTTTACCTTGGTATAATCTCTCATTATGTGCTACAACTGACAGAGCTGCTCAGAAGTTCTGGCCTTGCCCCTGGAGGCCTGCGGTGCCTCTCTGCAGCTACCTGTGCAGTCTGGGCTCTGTTCACACCACTCTTCTGTAGCCACCTGGGAGGTCCAGCTGCCCCTGCAGCAATGTCTGCACCTTTTGTCAGCTTCTCATGCTGTCACCTGCCACACACGTGTCGTGCCATGTTCTGAACAGACACCCCAAGGCCAGTGGGTCATAATCTTCCTGTAGCTCCAGGGAATGGACGGTCATATTCTCCTGTGATTATGGGACTGACTGCAACTACAGACATGGTATGAACTGTCCAAGCTTTGGAGTTCGGAGCTTTGAGGGAATTCTGGAAAGCTGCCACAAACATCTCAAGGACAGCTCAGGACAGTGTCAAAGCCCAGAGCCGAGGCCTTCTCTCCCTTGCCAGTCACTTCACACCTGAAGTCTCTGGCCTATCCAGTGGGAACATCTCCCACAGGAAATGCTTCTCATCCCTCCATCTCACTACGAGACAAGCAGAATGGGGTGGTTCCAGTGGAACAGCTTGTGGCATGAGCTCCCCAGTCCCTGTCCTGGCAGAGCCTCACCTGCACTGCTCCTTAGCAGCACTTTTGTCCCCTCCCTGCTGCAGTCTCTGCTCAATACTGTGCCGTGTTTCACTCGGTTTTTCCCACATCTGCTCACATTCCTTCATCTCCTCCAGAGCAATGCTCAGGAAAACAGCCCCTCTCCTGCTTTTCCAGCAGGAAGCGAGGCTGGGAGGAACAGCAAGCACAAAACACACGGTGAGACTCGTTGGTCCTCTGCCAGAATGGGCTCAGAACCTGCCAGTCTGTTCCTGCTAGCAAAGCCTGGAGAGAGCCACCTGTCAGAGTAAATCATGAGGTTTCCTGGAGCTGGCGCAGCCATGAGCTGGTGTCAGCAGGGGATCTGGGCAGCTGTGTTTTGCTTTCCCTTGGGACTCTGCTGGAAAGCTCTCGGGAGGGCAGTGCTACATCTTGTGTGACTGGGACAGGCTCCCGCTCTCTGGCAGCAGGCTCGGGATTGAACGTCCTGTGACTGCGGGGTGCTTTGGGAACGCTGCTCCTTGGCCACCTGGCTCAGGCCTGCAGCCAGGGAAGCTCAATTAGCCCTGTAATCACTGGCACAGTGGGAGCAGCTGCTCTGTAATTGCCTTTGCCTCGGGTCACAGGCAGTTTAACTGAGAGAAATCCTGCTCTCCGCCGATCTGACTGGCTGCAGAGCCCAGGCATCTTGTGGGGATGCTGATGGAGCCACACGGCTCCGCCTGCTCCCCTCAGGCATCCCTAGAGCTCATGTCCACCTCGGGCAGCATTCCTTGTGCTTGGAGTGCTGCCAGCATGCAGAACTGCACGGCTGGAGGGTGTCACAGCTCCCCTAGGAAAGGGTGCTTGTGCTTGAGCTCTGGGCTCTTTGGAGCCTCAGAAAGGAGACTGGAGCCCTGGGAGCGAGCGGCCAGCGAGCTCTCGGCGGTGTCCAGGCCTCGGAAAGACAAATCCCCGCCGGCTGGAACTGCCAGGGCCGGCCAGCCCTCAGCGCTCTGGGCCTGGGGAGGTCAGCAACGCCCGGCCAGAGGCATTTCCCTGCCGGCGGGCACGGGCCGAGCTACAAGTTGCCCAATTGTGTCAGTAATTAGTGCTCTCCCCGCTGCTGGGTAACGAGTCCCCCGCTGCTCTCACACTAATTAGTGCCACGCTCAGTGGGGCGGGCGGGGTTGCTGGGCTCGCTGCCGGGCCCTGCCCTGCTGCAGTCACCCGCTCCCTGCACGGCTGCTGCGCCGTCCCGAGGGGTTTCCTCCTTACCGGGGACTCGTGCCAAACGTCCTTGTGGCCATCAGCCCTGCCTGGCCCGTGCCCGCCGGCAGGGAAATGCCTCTGGCCGGGCGTTGCTGACCTCCCCAGGCCCAGAGCGCTGAGGGCTGGCCAGCCCTGGCAGTTCCAGCCGGCGGGGATTTGTCTTTCCGAGGCCTGGACACCGCCGAGAGCTCGCTGGCCGCTCGCTCCTAGGGCTCCAGTCTCCTTTCTGAGGCTCCAAAGAGCCCAGAGCTCAAGCACCAGAGGTGTTTCTGGGGAGCTGTGACACCCTCCTCGTTGTGCAGCCCTGCCGGTGCCCGCAGAGGGCCCGTGAGACGTGTCGCTGCCCCAGTCCATCGCTGTCCCTTCTCCCTGTCCCTCTGTTTCCCGCCCGTCCCTGTCCCGCTCCCCTCACGCCCGGGCGGAAGCGGCGCTGTCCGTGCGCTCCGTGCGCATGCGCCCGCCGTGGTCATGTGACGCGAGCGCGCCAGGTCACGTGGTTCCGCCGCGCGTGGCCGCCAGCGGCGCCGGGGCTGGGTCGGGGTCGAGCTCCGGTTCGGGATCGATCGAGCTCCGTCCGGGATGTTCCGCATCGAGGGGCTGGGGCCCAAGATGGACCCGGAGGAGCTCAGGCGGAAGATGCGCCGCGACGTCCTCTCCTCCGTCCGCAATTTCCTCATCTACGTCGCACTGCTGCGGATCAGTGAGTGACCGGGTGTCTCGGCCCCGGGACGGGCCGGGCCCGAGCTCCGGGGGCGTTCTGGGCCCACGTTCCCGGGGTGTGTGGAGCTGCGGGATGTGCCGGGGCACGGGCACGGCGGGGGCGGTGTTTCGGCCGGGCTCGGGGTCAGATGCTGCCCAGCTCGCCGCTGACTCGCTTCGACTCCGCGTTTTCTCTCTCAGCTCCCTTCATCCTGAAGAAGCTGGACAGTATATGACCCCTCCGGGCCGGCGTACGAGCCCGCGGAACGAACTGCAGCTGCTCTCCCCCAGGCGCTAATCAAACACGGTGTCAGAGGCAGACAGACAGCGCCAGATGGTTCCGAAACATCTCACCTCAGCATGTCCAGCCGGCAGTGACCCGGGGCAGGCAGCATGGCCAGGGCTGCCTGCGGTCCCTGCAGGTGAATCCTGGCCGTGCAACGCTGCGTGGTGTGGTCAGGCAGTGACTCGTGCCAGAACGTTCCCTGTGCTGTGTGAACAAAGCCCCTGTCCATGCTGCACATGCTGTCATGTGTGCTGCCGCTGCCCACCTCACCCTCCTCTGTGTGCAACATCCAGTGTCCCCTGCACCCAGCTCACCAACAGTTTGATTTGAAATAAATGGAAGAGCAGTTGTGTCACTGGGCCCTGGTTGCACCTTATTTTTAATAATCACTAGGTCAGGTGGAGTTGGCTGGGATGATTTCCCGGGCTGCTGCCTCGAGCTCAGCACCCCTTTGCACCACCTCAAAGGGATGGGAGGCAGAGCAGAGGAGCACTGGCTGCAGCCAGGGATGTGCTTTCCAGGTGCAGGGAGTCAGAGCAGTAGCAGTAGCGGCTCGCTGCCTCCCAGCCAGGAGTTCCCCAGGAACACCGGGATCTGCCCTTGGCTCACCCAGTGGGGCCTCAGCCCTGGGGCAGGGGGGGCCTGGAAGTGCAACTCAGGTTTGGGAACTGGGGCTTAATTTGGGAACGTAACCACATCACTTGGAGACTCCCTGCTTGGAGCCTCAGGTGCCTGTTTCATCCAGGGAAATTATCCATTGCATGTGGCTGGGAAATGAAATCCAGGGCATTCCTGAGCTCAGGTGAGCTGGTGGCTGCAGGGAGGAAGGTACTTTTCCCCTTCTTGTCTCAGAAGGGGAGTTTTCCTCTTGCTCTGGCCCAGGGATGTCCATGCCAGGTGCTGGATGTGGTGCTGGGGACAATGCAGGGGACAGTCCTGACAGCAGGGTCTGGCTGTGGTGGATGTGGTGTGTTTACACACTGACACGAAGGTGTCTCCAGGTCCAGCACAAGCCCAGATCCATGTGAGATCCACATGGGATGCCCAGGCACTCCTGCTCCTCAGAGCAGCTGTTTCTGTGCTTTGGCTTTCTCACAAACCATCCAGCCATCCCAGTTCTGTGCACCTGCCAACAGGGAAGCTCTGTTTGATTTCCCAGCACTAGCCAGGTGTGTCTTCACAAGCTCTTCCCACTTGTAACCCACATTTGTGTCTCCATGCCTTGCAGGCCGCTGGTTTTGCTAACAGGGGTCCCTTCCCAGGGCAGGCTGTGTCATTCCCAGGGACTCACCTGCTGTGGCTGCTGTGCCAGGATGATCAGTGGTGTCTGAGCTCCAACGGGAGCAGTGTGGCCTTGCCAAAACTAGGGAATCCAGTAGACACAGGGGGAGGGAGACCCTGCATTAGCGTGTCCCCTGGGAGACACGGCTGGAAGGGGCACTTCCACAGCTGGAAAGAGTGGGAAAGCTGCCGGGCAAGACCAGAGCAGTAGCTCATGGACATGATTCCACGTGGCCAAGGCCAGTGGCACCAGGGCTCTATCCGGGACAGTGTGACAGCAGGCCCAGGGCAGTGACTGTCCCCAGTGCTGGCACTGCTCCATCTCCAGGGCTGCAGCCCCAGGATCAGCTGAGGGAGCTGGGAAAGGGGCTCAGCCTGGAGAAAAGGAGCCTCAGGAGGACCTTCCAGCTCTGCACAACTCCCTGACAATGTTGCCTGATGAAGCATTGATTGCACCTGCTGGGTTAACACAATGATCATTTAGCAAAATCATTAGACTATGGAAGTGCACAATTAGAAGTACAATAAACATTAACCAAGGAAAGGAGTAAGAAACTACACTCCATTGATTTAAAGCCTCACAAATTAATGAGCTAGGCCAGCTTTTCTCCTAACTGAGCACAGTAGCACCAGTTCACTGAGTGGTCAGACACAACTGTGGGGTCACTGGCCATCAGGGACCACCAAAGACACCCCTGGGACAGGAGAACACGTGCTGGTGGGAGGGAACATGTGTTAATGACTTCAGGGAGATGGTAACCACATGTGTGCTTGCTCTGGGACAGCCTGTGAGCACACATGTGAAATACAGCCTGGGAGCAGGAGCCTTTTCTGTGCTCAGCGACATCTCAGAGGAGACAGCCCCTCATGCCTCCAGCTGAATGAAGAGTGGATGCTGCTGGATGCTGCACTGCAGTTCAGGAGGGTTTTTCTTACAGATTGTTGGTAACAGGAGGGGACAGCCGGGGGGATTTGGGATCTGCTCCCAGGAACAGGGACAGGAGGAGAGGGAATGGCCTCAGGCTGGGCCAGGGGAGCTCAGGGGGGACAGCAGCAGGAATTTCCCCATGGAAAGGGAGCTCAGGCCCTGGAACTGCCCAGGGAGGGTGGCAGTGCCCATCCCTGGAGGTGCCCAAGGAAGGCCTGGATATGGCACTCAGGGCTCTGGGCTGGGGACAGGGTGGGGATGGGGCACAGCTGGGACCCGCTGGGCTGGGAGGGATTTTCCAAGCTGGATGAGTCTGTGGGAGGCCTTTGGGAAAGGTGTGGGACTTCACTGGTCAGGAGCCTCAGGTGGGAGTGTGGCCATTGGGAAATGCTGTGCTTGGGGTCACCATGCCCAGTGACGCCCCGGGACATGCCACAGCCACGTCAGCTGAGTGAGGTGTGACATCATGTGTCCACTGACTGCCCATCCCAGGCCCCCAGTGCAGTGTGGTGCCACTGGGAAGATTGGGGTGGTGTGGAATGGCACTGGGAACTGGTGGGATATACTGGGATTGGACTCTGGACCATGATAACATCACACTAAAGTCCTGGATCACACTCAAAGTACTGGAGACAGCACGAGGCTACACTGGGAGGCACTGGTCCCTGCTGGAAAGCAGAGGTTTGGGCTCCACTGGGAGCAACAGTGGAAGAAATTACTGGAAAAATGGGTAAAAAAAGTATGAAGTAACAAGGGAAAAGGGCAAAAATGGGCAAGAAGTGGTGAGAATAGTAGTCAAAATGGGGAAACTACCAAAGTAAAATGGTGAAATGTGGCAGAAACCAGCAGCACAGACATGCCCAGCACCATCTGTGTGGGCCCAGTGCTCCCAGCACAATACTGTCCGGCACCACAGGCCTCCTGGCACAATCCCAGGATGGGCTGCCACAGTCCCAGTAAGTGCCCAGTGCTTCCCACACACCACCAGCTCCCCCAGTACAATGCCAGTGAGCCACAGCTCTTCAGACAGGATCCCAGTGTGTCCCCAGGGCTCTCAGTATGACACCAGCATGACCTACAGTCAAATCAAGATCCTGGTATGATCCCCAGTGTTCCCAGTGTGAACCCAGTGCTTGCAGTACAGAGCCAGCCTCAGGCTGCAGCTCTCCCTGTGTGGACCACAAGTACATTCCCAGTGCTCCCAGTACGGGTCCTGTGGCTCTGTGTGTAGTTCCAGTGCATGTCCCCAAAGCTCCCCAGTGCTCTCACTGCGGGTCCCAGCGGTCCCAGTACAGCCCAATGAACGTTTTTTGGTTCACCCCAACCCAGTGCTGCCTTGGGCTGAGTCCCCAAACCCTCAGAATTGCCCCCAGAAACGATGTCACCATCCTGTCACTGCCTTTATTGGTGGGTGGGCGCAGACGGTCACAAGATCAGGCCCCCCCCAGTGAATTCCATTCGCTGCCAAGAGAGGGGAGAGAGGAAGGGGTGAGTGGGGGGACCTGGCTGTGTGGCCCCTGACTCTGCAGGGTGTCCCCAGGACCCCAGACTCACCTGTGGGGGGGTGACAAAGGCCAGCCAGTCGGAAGGGCGGGTGGGCAGCAGCCCCATGGCCTGGCACTTATAGAGGGCCAGTGCCAGCCCCAGCCCGTTGCCCACCAGGAACACGAGACCCTGCAGTGCCCGCCGGCTTGAGCTCTCCAGGGCCTTCAGTGCTGGGGGGGACAGAGGAGTTGGGGTGCCTTTCAGTGACCCCCAGGCCGCTGAGCTGGCACAGGGGTCATGATGGGCAGCATCACAGGGGGAGTGCTGGGCAGAGGGGAATGATGTGGAGGTGACCATGGGGCTGTGAGAGACATCTGGCTGTCCCTGGGGCTATGGAAGACCTGGGGGGCTGTGGGAACACCTGGGGGGCTCAGGGGCCCATGGGAAATTCATGGGGACCTTGAGGTTGTGGGACACCCAAGGGGCTGTGGGACACCCAGGGGCTGTGGCACACCCAGGGGGCTGTCCCCATGCGGGGGCTGTGGGACACCCAGGGGCTGTGGGACACCCAGGGGCTGTCCCCATGTGGGAGCTGTGGGACACCCAGGGGCTGTGGGACACCTGGGGGCTGCGGGACACCCAGGGGGCTGTGGGACACCCAGGGGCTGTCCACAGGCAGGGGCTGCACTCACTGGCAGACAGGGACATGAGGGCCTGCAGCGGGCGCCAGCCCATCATGCAGACCATCATGGCAGGGAAGATAGAGATGGTGTTGCCGGCCATGTACATGATGAACAGGTTCATGGGGATCTGCTTCAGCGGCGCCAGAGCCACGTCCCAGCAGCGCTGCAATGACAGGGGATGGGGTGGGTGTGGGGACCCGGCATTTGGGGGGCCCAGGGTGGGTGTGGGGACCC
>NC_031799.1:74021711-74024100 GCF_001522545.3 Parus major | reverse complement strand
CGGGTGTGGGGACCCGGAATTTGGGGAGCCCAGGGTGGGTGTGGGGCATTTGGCGGGGCATTTGGGGGGCCGAGAGCGGGGACGCTCTGTCATGCCTGCCCGGGGCTGGGGTGACCTGCGTGGCCGGGACAGGGGAGGGACCCGGGGCAAGGAGCACCGGCACGGGGAGGCTGAGGCAGGGACCGGTCCTTGCAGCTGCAAGGCGTGTGGGGCATACTCTCATCTGGAGCAGGAACCACCCCTGGGGACCCGGGCCGGTGGCTACCCCGGGAGGGCCGGAGCGCGGGGTACCCGGGCCAGGGAGCACCCCCGACGGCAGCGACCCCTCTGGCAGAGGCGACCGGGCTGTGTGGGGGCAAGGACACCCCCCCATCCCCGCGGAGTGCCCCTGCCCCCTCACACCTTCTCCATAAGGATCTTGTCGCTCTCGTGGACGCCGCCCTCCCCCAGCTGCCGGTCTGCGAACCCGAGCGGGCCGCGGCCCTCGGCGGCTCCGCGGGGCCTGGAGACAGCGGGGCGGGTGAGACGGAGCTCTCGGTGTCCCGGCCCCCCCGCGACCCCGAGCCTCACCGAGCCCCCGGCCTCACCGTGCCCCCGGCGCCGCCCCCAGATCCAGCGACCACTTGAACCGGCGGCTCCGGAGCGCTGCTGCCGCCGCCATGTCTGCGCCGCGTCACGTGGGCAGGGACGCGTCCGGTCACGTGGGAGAGGCACGTGAGGAGCCCCTACACACACCCCATTTCCCCCTAGCTCCGTCTTTCTGCCCACTGCGTTTCAGCGCGACTTCTCTGCATTTACTGAGGGGGTTCTTTTAGTGGGGGCAGCCATAGTTTCCTGTGTGGTTTATTTTTATTTTAATTTTTAAAGTAATTTTTATGTAGTAGGGATTGGCACCCCGATTACAGCCCAATTCCATATCCTTCAGAACCCCCCCGTTGCACCCCTCGGTTCCCCCCATTACGGAGCCCAAAGCCTCGCTGAACCCCGCTATCCCGGCCCATGTCCCCCACTGCTGGGAGCTGTCGCCTCCCCTCGGACCCGTTGTTGTCCCCCACACCCCCACGGGCCCCCCGTTATTGCGCCCACACTGATCCTCCTCAGCCCACGCACAGCGCACATGCGCGGTCAGAAGCGCCAGCCCCGCCCCTCAGGGTTTAGCCCAACACCGCCTCCCCATTGGTCGTGGTGCTACAAGCCCCGCCCAAGAAGACATGCAGTGCGTCACGCCGTAGTGCCGCCATGCTCGGAAGGTCGCTCCGGGGCGCCGGTACCAGCTGTACCGCCATCTTGAGTGTCCCGGAAACGTACGGCACCAGCCCCGCCAGGACCCATGTTGGGTGTACCAGCAGGTGTGCGGCACCCCGCGGGCCGCCATGTTGGGTGTCCCGGCAGGCCCGCGTCCGTGTGTCCCCACAGCAGGGTCACAGGAGCCAGCAGGTACCAGGACACGTAGCCCAGACCTGTCCCTGTGTCTGCCCCTCTCAGGACACCCTGTCGCACCGGATGGACTCAAGAGGCAGAGTGGAGGGAAAAGCAATCCTTTACTGAGTGCGGGGGGTCCAGGCCAGTCCAGCTGCCCGCGGGGTGTCCCCAGCTCAGGACTTGGAGTAGCGGCGGCACACGGAGTCGCGGTAGAACTGGAAGATGGTGTCGGCAGCGCGCTGGGCTGCGGCCAGGCACTGCTGCATCTGCACAGCACCGGGGTGGAGAGGTGGGTGTGAGGGTCCCACTGTGAGAGAATCCCACACCACAAAACCACCCCCAAAACTCCTCACCTCCTCCACAGAGCAGCTGCCCTTGGTGGTGGCCATCAGCACCTTTCTCTCGCTGCTGGCGATGGCAAAGGTGAAGATGGCGCGGGCGTCCTGCAGGGACAGGGGTCAGGAGGGCTCGGAGGGCACACGCAGAGCTGGGCACCCCCCGAGGGCTCACCTGCTCCTGTCGGGCCGTGGGGTCCAGCAGGATGGTGCCGTCGGGCTGCAGGGCGCAGGTGACACCACAGAAGAGGGTGGCGAGGGGCAGCCCCGCATCCAGCAGCGCCATGCAGGCGGCGTTCAGGCAGCAGGACAGCAGCTGGGGGGTGTCAAGGGACCCCACAGCACCAACAGCTCCGAGTCCCCCTGCCCCCAGACCCCCCAGAGCCGTCCCACAAAGGAAAGGATACCGAGCCAGCATCGCTGAGCACCTGCAGCACCAGGGAGATGGCGGTGCGGGGGTGCAGCACCCCCAGGACCACGGCCTCGCACGTCTGCCGCAGCAGCTGCTCCCGGCTGCGCTCCAGCACGCCTGCACAACGAGGAGGGTGTCACAGCTCCCCAGAAACACCTCTGGTGCTTGAGCTCTGGGCTCTTTGGAGCCTCAGAAAGGAGACTGGAGCCCTGGGAGCGAG
>NC_031799.1:73987705-74019950 GCF_001522545.3 Parus major | reverse complement strand
TCTCCGGCGCCTTTGAGAAACCGTCCGGGATGTGCTGGGGATGCCCGGACGGGCTGGCGGAGGCCGGGCCGGGGCAGGCGGGTGGCGGGAGCCATGGCGGCCGTGAGGGGCTGCGGGGTGCGCTCGGCAGTGGCCGTGCCGCTGTGACCGTCCCTGCTCGGGGCTGGCACACGGTGAGCGCCTCCCGGGTGCGGATCCACCCCTCGGCGGGTGCCATCTCCGGGGCAGGGGGCAGCTGAAGGACAGTGCCGGCCCTCCCAGCACCTCCGTCTTCTCCTGCAGCTGCTCCTCCGTGACCCCTGGAGCCGCCTGGCAAACCCCCCGAGGCCCTCCCAGCCTCAGCGTTCCCCCATTGCCAGCCTGTGCCTGCCTTTTTCCCACTCTCAATCCGCGTCCCAGCATGTGAGAGCTGCTGGGGCATCCGTAAACCCCACACCTGAGCAGAGGCTGCTTCATCGTGGGAGTGAGATGGGGACTTATCTTTGACCCTTTGGCTTTTCCTGCCCTTCCAGGGGCTCCTGGACAATCCCCAGGTCCCTGCTTGGAAAGGACTGATGATTTCCCATCCCAAAAATTGAGATATGCCAGCAGTGAGTTGACTGAAGGGTTCTGAAAGGTGATGGGAAGTTTATGTGGCATAACATGAGACAGGAATCTTTCTCCAGCAGTCGGGCAGGATCTGACAGGGCTGTCGGAGCCTGGCCGACGGTGGGCGCGATGGAAAGGACCCCAGCAGAAGGGAACACTTCGTCAAGGAAACAGCCTTTTATCTTCTCCTTGGTTTCCCTCGTCTGACCTTCAAATAGTACCGGCATTTGTGAGCCGTCCTCCTCTGAGAGCGCCGGGCGGCCCGGGCCCGGCGGCTCCTGGCCCATCGGAGCGCGGCGGGCCCGGGAGCGGGCGGCTCCTGCTGCAGCCCCGCGGGAGCGGCCGGGGGGCGCCCGGGACCCCCGGGGACGGCAGGTTCCGGCTCGCTGGGCCAGTTCCCCAGGCCGAGCCCCGCGGGGTCCCGAGCCAGGCCGAGGGCGGGGGCCCCTCTCGCCGAGGAGGAGCCGGCGCTGGCCGCAGGGTTCTCCTCCTCCTCCTCCTCCTCGTCCGGCTCGGGGGCAGCCTGGGCGCGCCGCCGCAGCCAGGCGTCCCTGCAGCGGTGCACGGTGACGTGGATGAGGCCGCGGATCAGCGGCGCGGTGTAGTCGCCCAGGTAGCCCCGCAGCATGTGTGTCAGCCCGGCCCTGTCCGGGCCGCAGATGCACAGCGTGGACAGCGCGATGCTCTCCACCTGCCGGGCCTCCCACCACTGCGGGCCGTAGATGGCGTCCAGGCTCTGCCGCAGCCAGGGCCGCACGGGCTCCAGCAGCTGCTCGTGGCCGTGCAGCAGCTCTGCCCACAGGTCGGCCGGCAGCTCCTCCGCGGCCTCGGGCCCCGCGCACGGCGGCTCAGCCGGGGCGGGCGCTGCGGGCGGGCCGGGGGGCCGCGCGTACACCAGGCGGAACAGAGCCCGGCGAGCCCAGCTGCCGGGCCCCGGCGGCTCCCGGGGCGGGATCAGGATGCACTGCAGGAAGTCGTTGCGGTCCTGCACGGAGAAGCGGGCGCTGAGCACGGGCGCGGCGCAGAGCGGGCAGGTGGGGCTGCTGGCCGTGTGCCGCAGCAGGCAGCCCAGGCACGACTGGTGGCCGCAGGGCACCGCGGCCGTGTCGCTGAGCACGCTGCGGCACACCGGGCAGTTCCACTCCGTCTGCGTGGCCTTGCTCTCGCCCGGCGGGGCCGCGGGCAGGGACAAGGACAGGAGGCTCCCCATGGCTGGCACCGGAGCTGGTGCTGGGCCCGCGGCTGGACGTGGGGATCTTGAAGGTCTCTTCCAGCCTTGGTGATTCTGTGATTCTGTAGCGCTTCCAAAGCATGTCCCGCACTGCGGAATGGAAAGAGGCCGTGCCGCTGGCAGTCGTGGGGCGCAGAGGGGAGGAGGAAAGGCTCAGGGCCCCCGAGGACAGCCCCCCTGCTCCCCGAGCCCCTCGGAGCTCACCTCCAGCGCTGCAAGCGCCGCGCTGCCGGCTGCCCACAGCAGGCAGGGCTCGGGACATGGAGTGATGCTCCAGGACCGGCAGGGAAACCCCAGTGACAGCCCAGTGACAGCCCGCAGCCTTCAACACCGCTCCAGGAGACACCTGGCTCGACTCTGCAGGCCTCCCAGCCTTGCTTGGCCAGCAGTCCAGGTTGCAGCCACGCTGGCCCTGCCAGTGCCCGAGCACAGCCAGTGCGGGAGGTGACATCACAACACAGGGTTTGTCACCCTCCAGCAGCAGGTGACATCACAACAGGATGACTGCCCACAGGCATCAGGGGAAGAAGGAAAATTCTGCTTCTTGTGTTTGTGTTTCCATGCTGCTCTCAGCCACCTGCATCCATGTCTCTGTGTCTTGTCCCTGACCCTGGCCAAGGTCCCCTGTGAGGGAGAGCCTGGCTGGGGACTGCCAGCCCCGAGCCCACCCCCAGCCACAGCTTCACATGGAGACAGGGCTGGGTGGTGCCTGTGTGAGCCACGGGGCTCCCCAAAGACACCCACAGCAGCTTCAGCTCTCTGATCACACCCAGAAAGCACATGCACCCTTCCTTCTGGGATGCTCCTAAACCACAGCATCACAGAATGAGCCAGGTTGGAAAAGACCTTTGAGATCATTGAGTCCAACCCAGCCCTAACAACCAGCCCATGGCACTCAGTGCCACGTCCAGTCTTTTTATAAACCCCTGCAGGGATGGTGACTCCAGCAGCTCCCTGGGCAGCCCATCCCAGTGCCCAGCCCCTCTTTCAGTGAAGAATTTTTTCCTGGTGTCCAACCTGAGCTTCCCCTGGTGCAGCTCGAGGCCGTCTCCTCTCGTGCTGTCGGTGGCTGCCAGGACAAAGAGCCCGACCCCCAGCTGCCTGCAGCCACCCTTCAGGGAGCTGAAGAGAGTGATGAGGTCTGTGCTGAGCCTCCTTTTCTCCAGGATAAACACCCCCAGCACCCTCAGCCCTTCCTCACTTGTGCTCCAAGCCCCTCACCAGACTTGCTGCCCTTCTCTGGACACGCTCCAGCCCCTCCACAGCCTTCCTAAATTGGGGGCCCAGAACTGGACACAGCACTCGAGGTGCTGCCCAACCAGTGCCGAACACAGGGGAAGAATCCCTGCCCTGCTCCTGCTGGCCACACCATTCCTGGTCCAGGCCAGGGGCCATTTGTCATCTTGACCACCTGGGCAGGCTGCTGGCTCATGTCCAATCACTGCTGACCAGCACCCCATGTCCCTTTCACCCCTATCTGAAGCCCAGTTCTCTCCTTTCCCCACCTTGTACCTGGGACAGTGCCCAGGGAGCCAAAACGGCAGGGGGGCTGCACTGACACTTGTTCTTGCACCTGCCTGTGCTGCCAGCCCGACCTCGGCCTCACCTGATGTGCTGTTAACTGGGGACTGGCTCTAATGGGGCAGCACTAGCACTGCAGAACCCTCAGGCTCCAAACAGAATAATGGGGGGTTTGTGTGTGTGCCCAGGTGGTGTTTTCATGTGACAGAGCACAACAGCTCTGCATGCTGCAGCTCACGGTGCCAGCTGGGCACTGAATTCTGCCCTAACAAGGAAAAGGCCAACACAGCAGCTGCAGTTATCTGGTGCTACTGTAAAGAAAGCTGAAAAGATACAACAAAGGAGGGTGTGGGTGTGCCTGCAAGATAAAAATCAGTATTTTGTGCCTTTCTGTTACTTGTGCTGGAGGCACCTGAGGAACAGCTCATCCAAAGCACCCTGTGGAGGAGGAAAAGGGTTAATGGTCATCAACAGCCAAGGACATTCTCATTTGCTGTAATGAGTACAGGTGTGACAGAATTTTAGACTTAAGAGAGAAGTTTCCCCCTTCAAAATGAAGCAATAGCTGTTAGATGAAAAGGCTACACCTGTCCCCTGAGAGAGGACAGATCCAGACTCTTTAATAGCATTAATCCGGGGTCAGGGTGGATAAACGTGTTCTCTCTCTCTAAACTGGCCATAAGCAATACAGAAATGCAAACGAGCACCACACAAAGCTGTTTTGGTTTGACTTTTTTCCTCACTGCTGTGGTATTACTAACCACAGCACTCGATCAAGTGTCAGTTACCAAACACAGGATCAGTGTTTTCCCCAGCACAACTGCAAGTCAAGGAGAAAAACTGCATGTTATACGTTTAACTTCCTACAAAGTACAGCTTCTGCTTAGTTGCTGCCTTTTCCCCTCTAAAAGTTAGGAAAATATCTTTCCTAGGGGAATACAAAATAATGCATGGTACAATATTAGTTCCACTTATAAAGACATGAAGATCTTATTTATGTCTTCTGTAAGTCAGAGTACAAAACAGTATTGATACAGTAGAAGTTTTCTTTACATCATCAGTATGGGACATCAGACTTTTCAGGTGTAAATTTCAGCCTCTTCTTTCCAGAAGGGCTAAACTTCCAAACAACTGCTTTTTTGAAAGAGTGAATTTGAATAAACCTTTCAAATGCTGACAACCTAAGGCATGTGTGCTCAAGAAACACACTGCACAATTGCAAAGTATATTAAAATGTGTAAAAATAAAAATAATTTAAGACTGACACTGCTAATCTACAGTCTCTTTCAAACTGATTTCAGTCATTTATTTCTCTCTTGTTACTGCCCTAAGGCAATTTCATGGCTCAGGAGAGGCAGGAAATAACTTGTACCTTAGCACTGGGCTCGGGCTGGCCCTGCAGAGTGAGGAGGGCACCAGGAACTGTCTGTCCACTCACAGCAGGTCTGGACAGGGCTGCCAGCCCTCCTGGGCTCCCAGCCCTCGTGCATGGCTCGCAGCAGCGCTGGGCAGAGCACGCTCTTCAGCAGTGCTCGCAGCGCCGGGATCCGCGCGGGCACGGCAGAGGGAGTGTCCCGCTCTCTCAGTCGCTGTCATACTCCTCGATCCGCAGTTCCTCCTCCTCCAGGATGGCCTGTGCTGCGATGGGCTGGGGCTGGCTGCCAGGCAGGTCGCTGCTGCTGGACTGGCTGGAGGGGAGCCCCTCGGGGTCGCCGTCGGCACCGTCCCCGTGGAGCGGCAGCCCGGGCTCCTTGTCACCCAGAGCTTCCAGCTGCAGCCTGCAAGGCACCAGCGCAGTGACCACGGGCACACGGCTGCTCCCGCTGCCAGGGCTCCAGCAGAACCCCATTCCCTCCCACTGAGGCACTTTGGGAATGCTCAGTAACACAGTTTGCTCTCCATCAGAACCCCTGAGGGAGGCAAATACCTGCATTTCTCTCTACCTACGGTTCCTGCACACTGAACAGATGGAAAAGGATGACTGTGTTTTCAGCAGGAAGTCAGCCCTCAGACCAGACATTGTGACACCCCACCAACTCATTACTGCAGATACAAAATGTCAGCAGTATCCGCAGGTATGCTGCAGGGAAACTTAAAAGGGATGAGGAAGTTACAATTAATTTGAGAAGCTTCACACCTTGTGGTGCAGACCAGGGTGATGACAAAGAAATGCAGCCCTGAGGGACACTCTCCTTCCTCCCTGACCAACGACCAACATGGCTTTTAATACAACAGCTGGGGAACAGGGTGGTGCTTGGAAATTCACAGTGAAACTCAGCAGCAACACCAGGGACAAGGAGGAGATGCTCTGTCAGATGCCTCAACAAACTGTGTCCTGGTTGTGAGATGACAGTCTGCCTCACTGCAGCTGTGACCTTGATTCTTAGCTAGAAACACACCAATTAAAGCACTTCCTAAATTCCAGAGGTATCACAGCTCTAGAAGTGTAACAGAGACTCTGCTGGGGTAAATTAAGTCTCTGATTTAGAGGGCTCACAAGAGTCACAGCAGAGCTCCTCATGCCATGCCAGCCCTGAGATTGCACACACAGCCTGTGAGGAGGGCACTGCAGTCCCACAGGGAAAAACCCTGGGTTTTCAGCAATCAGCAGCTAGAGCCTATGAAAAACCATGCATTCTGAAAGGTTTATTTTAAGCAGCCTTATAGGCAAAACTATTACATGATTAAACCAGTGCAACTATCTAATTTTAGATTAAGTAACTCACTAAATGAACTTTTAAAAATACTTTGTCTTTGAATGTCACATCACAGACCCATGTAATGGAAGGGTTCTTCCCCTCCACACATGACACGGTCTCACTTTTTTTTAACCACAGACAGAAGTTCAGCTTACCTGCCAAAATGTCTTTTCAGTGGCAGCCTCCCCACGTCTTGGATAAAAGCAATCTGAGCTAAGAACAAAGAACCACCAGTATCGTATTAGGTAGATTATAATGAGCAGACAGTTGAACACAGTGGAAAGCAATGACCTTAGTGGAGTATTCCTGTATATATTTGAAATATTTTAGATACCAAAACACCACGTGTGTAACTTTTTTCTTCCCCTGAACTGTTACAGTTTACTGCAATGTATTTACAGATGGCTTACACACAAAATTCCAGATGCCAGACATTCATCCCCTGTGTATTTATCATGCAGAGCTATTATTCCACAGCCTACAAAATTCACTCATCTTGATGCCTTAGTTAAGACATGATGCTTTTTATTAAAAACCTTTAACAATAGCATAAGTGACCCAGCTCTCCAAATACTACCTTTTGCATTATGTACCACACAAAGTAGGGTTTTCTGCATCAACTGCTTGCTAATGGATTATCTCAGATTTAACTTTCTTTTTTTAATGCACTGCAAACTTGAATTTTGCTTCTTTTATCTGTGAAAGGCTTTTTGAGGTGTTATAAGTCTGCTGCTGTTAGTGGAATTCAGTAAGCAATGAAGATCTAATCAATATTAGTATTGGAAAACCTACTTGGTTTTCCAAATCTCCTCTCATCAAATCCTCCAGCAAATATAATAAAAGCCCTAAGCCTAGAGAGCACCTGAAGTTTGACCAGCCTGCCAGGGCAGCTTTAATTTTGGCTGTGGTACTGGAAGCATCTTTGGGCACCACCTACGTAACATTTACCGGCAGAATGTTTTATACTGAGGCAAAAGCATAAGCAGTATTGACCTTTCAGCTTATGAAATTTGTCAGTATGTTTCAATTGCAAAAAGAGCCCAAGATCAAGAGTTACCTTGATCCACCTTACCTTGGTTTCTCATTGGGTTTGCTAACATAGCAAGATAAGGCAGCAGCTCTGTCTGAAGGCACTCGGGGGGTAAACAGAAGCTTGAAAACAGAGATTTTGCAGCAAGGCAATTTTCCTGATACTGCAGGAGTTGGGAGGGGGGAGAAACACAAGTAAAAAGCCTGGTAAACCATCATGAATGTAGATGTTCTATACCATAACACACAGACTTTCTTCCTGCCTGCTACACAGAGCTACTGAAAAATTAGACCAGATAAAGAAAAGGTAAGCAGTTAACATACCAATCATAAAAATGGTACGACTCTTCAACTTTGCCTTTTACTAGGCATTAAAATTTAAAAAAATAAAAAAATAAATTTAAAAAAATATTCTTTGATTACAGAATTCCCAGACAATCCAGGCCAATGCTTTTGGCCAATACATTAGTTCAAATGTAAAAACATGCCAAGACCTGCTGTATCACCTGAACAAGCTATTTCTGATAAACACATAAACTGTAGCAGCAGAAATTTCTTACACTTATACAACAGTTCAGTGTGCTTCAAGCTGCACAAAACCAAACTCAATTCCAGAAATACTTACTAGCATTTCAATTCCAATTGTCTCTCTATTAATTTAGGATTAAGAGTCTCCCAGGAACATGTCAGCTTGGACACAGGCATCACGCTTTGTCAGAGGCCTCCAATTTATTTTTACATTAAAGGAGTGATGCAAACTGCTCTTCTAGCAAGTGCTTCATAGAACCAAATTATCTCAAAATAGGGTATTTTACAAGTTGTGATCAAATTTCATCCATACTACTCAACAGTCACACTTGGGGGAAAAAAGAATTAAGAAAAAATAAAATCCAGGTCTTACCTTCTTATTGATCAAAAACCACTGGGGTTTATGCAAGGGTCGGAACCCCATGCCCCCCTGCTGCTGGGCAAAGGCTCTGGATGTATTGGAGTGGATCACCCCTCGGGTAGCCACAGAGGCACTGTAGCTCTCCATCACAAGCCGTGTCTGAGAGAGAAATGGGGCCTTGTGTGAGCTCATTTGCACTGAAACACTCAGTAGCTGCAGTGGCACGACATGCACAACATTTTTAAGTTCAGATTACTGCAAAGCCTGTATTGAAAGCAGCTGAGAAAAATCAAACAGCTTGATTCCTTAGCACAAACATATTCTACTCAAAATACACTTTGTAAAATACCCTACAAGCACTACAACCCACTGTAGTAAAATGCTGATAGAAGCTGGACAAAACGTTGGCTCTACATCTCTTCTGCAGCTGATGTACTTTAGCATTCTTTAACAGTTCATGTCACACCCTAAGTTTGCAGCAAACTTTCCAAAACGCAGCAAAAAGTCAAGAGGCTCAATGTCAAAGTACTTAAAAACAAGTGTGGGCCTATAAAAAGATGACACTTACACTCCAGTTACTACAAAGGACATCAGCAGTGCTCAGATATTCACTGGCCCTCACTACATCATCTATATCAGAAAAGAAATCCACGTAGTTCTGGTGCAGGTATAGATTGAACATGCTTCCAGACATATGTGATTTTTCCACAACATCCTGTCAGGAAGAAGAAAAGTTTGGATTTTACAGGTGGATAAGGAAAAGGATGCTGTGTATGAAAAGCTGTGATGCAGCTAGGCTAGGGAGCTGGAACACAAGGTCTGTGCCCTGATGCCCAGACACAAGGAGCTGGTTTGCCCCAGTGGTCCCTTCCAGATGAGAGATTCTCTAACTCTGAATGCACACCAGCTGAGACCAGTGACCAAAGCCATGTGTCTGAGTATCTGCTCCCGTCCCTCAGGACCCTCTGAATCGTGAAGCCATTGCAGGAGTACCTCAGGCTGAATGAGCAAGGTGTCCCGGCGGTGCTTGGACAGGTGAGCAGGCAGCTGAGGGCACTCTGCTTCTGACACTGCTTCTCCTGAAAAGGATTGCACAGGCTTTAGTCCGTATGTTCAGAAATGCTGTTAGCAACTGTCAGCTCCAGCAGCAGCGAAATTACAGATTTTCCATTCCCAGAGAGCCCTGGGAGAGGCACAGCTACTTAATTATTATAGCCAATATCACGTAGTCATCAATACCCAATTAGCTGCATTAAGTTTCATATAAGAAATCTAATAAAATTATTTTTGTATTCCCTCACCTCACTATTTCTTCTCAGCTGGTTTTGTAATTGTGAGTTACTACTAAAATATGCACAGGCAGTGGCATTAGGGACCCCAATTTAGCAGATTTTATACGACTGTTACTGACCAAACACCCCAGAGGCCATCCAAAGCCTTACTTTAGCAACTCCAGCTAGCAGCAGCTGACATGCTTTGCCCAGTGAAAGGGGGAACAAGTCAAAGTTTTCTTACTTTTGCAATAGATAATTTTTCCCAAAGCATGGAAAAGAAAAATGGATGCATCCTTGCCACCAATAGCTTGTATCTCCTGGTCTTCTGAGGTATCACATTTACTTTTCTTTCTTACTTTGGAAACTTCCTCACATTTTATTGTGGAGTTCTTCTTCTTCTTTGACCAAAATTCTCTCTCCAATGAGCAGTCTATCAATAAAATCAAAAATAAAATCAAGACACAGTGCATGATTCTGCAGAAGTTTTCTATTATGTTGCTACTGCTAATGTTCTATGTGAACAAACAGTACTAATAAAAAGAACAGAACAGGCTATATAAATGGGAGCCCTATGAGAAAACTCATTTATTGGGAACACAACCCAGTCGCCTAAATTAGCATCATTCATTACTTTCATTCCACTTCTGTCCCTTAAGCCACAGCTGAGATACCAAATACTTTTTTGAACAATAAACAGCTGTCTTTGAAAAAAGCATTCAGGCTTATCCCTTCTAGTTCTGATGCATTCCCCACTTGACCATGTTTAGATTTTCATGTTTATAAAGCACAAGTACAAATGAATGTATGTAAATTATATTTCAGTTACATCCTGTTATTTCAGTTACATCCTGTTTACTTATCGAGTTTGTCTTCTACTGGCATTAACTGTACAATAACCTCCCTGGAAAATGAAGTGGCAAAGAAAACCTTTCATTTAGGTGATTCTTCCAACTGCCTAATATCTTCCACAAAGTTTGGAGCTTCATGAAATAAAATCCTTTTTCTAGTCTAAGTTAATAAACTTGAAAAATTTCACCCACAATTTCATTTTGTGGCATTTGAATGTTCCTTATTGAGCTAAGATAAATTCTCCATTAGGTATTTATTTTTCTTTTCTCCCACAATCACCGTGGATCTATTTCACCCATTAATAGTGTTACAAAGTGAATGTATCAGTTGTGCTTGCGCAGACACACACATAAAGATTCCACACAGCTTACACACATAAAAACAAGTGCTGCATGCTCAGGAGACGAGCAAGGAGAGAGGGTGTCCCCCAAACTTGCAGAGTATCACTGGCAGCATCACGTTTCACCTCAGTGGAATACCTGCACAGCTAAAGCTGTTCTGCTCAAACACGCTCCCAGTGTCAGAGAAAACGTGAGAGGAGAATGTTCACTGTGCTGTGACTCCAGCAGTCCATCTACAAGAAGCTCTGAAGTCATATGCCTTTGTTTTCTCCACAGCTCTAACTCCATGGTTAAGTTAACCATGGTAACTTATTAAAAGTTACACAAACTGGTTATTTTAAGGTTATTTAGATTTTCTGGAGGATGTATCCAGCAGTGAGACACTGCATGCTTCTCTCAGATATCACCAATCTAATATCCACTCCTACTAATGGCATAATCACCACACTGAGTGCAATCCTCTGCTTTTCTGATTCACACACAACAACCCAAGCTTGCTACACCTGAAGACATCATCAGAGCAGTTGACCTTCAAAGTCTGCAAGTTAAAGGTAGAAACTTTACTTCTCTCCCTTGTGTAATACAACTAACACTGCCCAGCTAACTTCAATATACCCTAAAATTAGAAAAGTACAACAGTCCCTCTTAAAAATGGAGTTGAAACTACCTTTAATCTTGTATTCCATGAGCACATTTGGTATTTGCAAAGCAAATGGGAGGAAAAAATGTGTGACAGAAACAATACCATTGGCAGCTCTACCACATGTAGCAGAAGATAACTGATGAGCCTGTTTCCTTAGGTCTAAGTTTAACGTAAATGATGTCACCATTTTGCAGTCCTGAGAATGAACAACACATGCCAGAGTACTGCTTTTAAAAATGCAACTCACAGACATTGTGTCCTTAACCATTTCTGACTTGTAAAATGCTCATAAAATAAGCAGTTTAGGAAAGGCAAAAACCAAGCAATGAAAGCATCCCTTTCAAACCAAGTCTGCATCATAGAAACTCTGAACAGCAAACACAAATAGCAAAGACATCAGGAAGAGGGTACTTGATCAAATTACATCAGCACATACACAGATGTCATGGTTTAACCCCAGCTTGCAGCAGCTGAGCCCCAGTCACGCCCCCACACACTCTGTTTATTCCTGCTCCACAGAAGCGTGTCAAGAATGTTTTTGCAACTCACCCACCTGTGCTGCAACTGTGAACAGAACGTGTTTTCAGCAGAAATGCTCAAAATATCACTTAATAAAACTATAATTTTTACCTTTCATAGAGGAAAACTGAAGGCTGTTTATTGCACTTCTTATGTCACCTGAACAACCTCTGCAAAGCAACTCCAGAGAAGTTCTATCAAGGACATAATTCTTCTCTCTGTTCTACAAGGAAAACCAGCATTAAAGCAATAGAAGAGCAAGAAAAGGATTATTTGAACATGGCTCTGGGAACCCACCTCACACACACACCTGCAACAGACACAAGAGTATCCAGTGTGCTCAAACCACAGAACACTGTGACCTTTAAAGCACACTGTCACAATTTACACAACAATATTAAAGAGAAAATACACATAACTCTTTGCAAAGTGTGACTCAATATGATACTTGCTTGTAATCAAAACAGTTCAGGGATAATACAGGATTTAGGTTCATGACCTCTTCTGGCCAGTTGGATATGTGAAAGATTGTATCTCTTCCTATTATTTGTTTCATTTATACAGTTATTCTAATAACCAGAGGAATTTTCAGGAGAAACTTTGTAGACTTAGACCACAGATCAAGTGACTCATCTTAAAAACAAGGTATCTTTTCAGCTTGTTCCTTGCTTTTTGTTGTTGTCAGGGAAAATGTTTTTTGCCTTGGGGAGATGAGGGGCTCTGCTTTCAAAAATCAAGTACAGTAACAAAAACCCCATTTTTTATATGGTCCTAGCACTGCACAGAAATGATGAGCTTCAACAACTTACCACACTGGCTTCTGCTGCAGCTATTCGATTAAGAACTTTCATCATATTTGTTGGTGCAACAGGCTTGAAACTGTTGAATTCCATTAAAAAAAAATAAAAATTAGTTTCTAACCTCTCAGTTGTTTGAACCATATCTTAATGAGGTAGAAGATCTTACCTAATATTGTATATACACAACTCCTCTACAATTTCTGTGGGGAATAGTGACCTCTGGCTGCTGTCTCCACTGAAGTTATCGGAGATTATAAAGACAAGGGGGCACCTACCCCTACGAACAAAACTCCTGCATTGCAAAACAGTAAAATGTGATGAACTCCAGCTTTGCAAGTTGCTAAAGCTCATAATTAACAACTCGTTTGCCACTGACCTGAGGATTTCATGTAGACTGCCAGGGTCTCGGTAGAATTGGTTCGGGATGTCCTGCCCAAAACAAAGAGCTGCTGTCATTACATTCAGAGTAAAACTCTCCTGCACAGACTGACTGTCCTGGCACTCTACATCGCCACGTTGTTTTAGCTCCTGGTTTGCTTGCTGTCAGCTACACTTAGAACACAGCTGGAGACAGACAGAGGAGCAGCAGAGGAAACAAGCCCAACACACAGTATGTCTCATTATGGAAAACCATCATCTGCAAAGAAGCGTTTTCTTGCTGTCACAGTTTCCTAATACACAGCCCTGGGTGATCACACAGCCTGTGAACAAGAGTTCTGCCCAGAGGACAAACACTCCAGCAGCTCCCTTGGGGAGGAGGGCAGGATACCCACGTGAGGTGTGACAGGACCTGCACAAGAAGGTGCCTTTATAAAGACAAGTCCCATGAGATTCTGCTTCCTAAATTCTACAGTACACTGCATTACCCTGCTAGAATTTCTGTCTGCTTTGGTCTTGAAAGTTTACAGACAACCTGACTACCAATTTCTAAAATTTCTCTCAGGAAAAGAATTGAAAAGTTCAGAAAGAAATTGCTATTGAAACACACTTCTACACAAATACAAATAAAGACTTGTCCTGTACCTGCCCACAAACCCTCAGCTTACACTTCTGCCCTCAACACCACCACCTGTGTAAAAGCAGGGAGAAAGTGCTAAATTTCAACTGTTCCTGCTTGTCTTCATTCTCATGTGTCCCCTACGCTCTCCTGCATCACTGAAGAACAGGAATAGTGGTGTGCTTGCCACTCTTCCTGTTTATATTTCCAGAAACTTAGTCATCCAGAAACATGGGAATGACTTCTCAATATCGTTTGCTCTACTTTCTGACACTGTTCTGTACTTCTGTGCTCAAACCAGACTCCCATTTCTGCCTGACTACTTGCTTCTGTGGCATAACTAACCACAGGTAGGATGTGGCTCTGGACTGCTGCAGAGACACAAAAAGTAGTGAAGATCTCATCTGCAGTAAAGCAGACTAACTCTGGCAAACACCAATTAAGTATCTGAAGCTAGTCAGCACGTCAATATTGCAACAAAAGGTACTGTTTTAAACACAACATTTCACAAGTTTTCACTTACTTCAATAAGAATAAGCTTTTTATCATTTTCTGAGGACTCCCCAAGCATCTGAAGTTTGTTATACTTATTTGCTCTTAATAGAAAATCTTGAAAGAGAGCTGCTTGGGCCTGACTCGGAAACGTATGAAAATTTGAGTCTGAAAAAGAAAACTAATTAAAAATATGTATTCTATATTACACCAAGTAAAATATAAATACCCAGATGAACTAATACCCACCCATGCTATTTTCTGACAGCAGCAATGAACAAGCTCTTTGGCAAACATATGACAAACACAGGAGAATTTTTAAAGGGGTGTAACTGAGGACCCAGACAAAGACGCTTACCTGTTTTCATTTATTTGGTTCAAATTATATCCAGGCTATTACAGAGCTCTCTATTCTGTATTTGAATTGTCAATTATTTTGGACTAAAGACTGTAAAAAAGCCCAAAACCTTTTCTAGATAAAAGCAACAGAAATATTCTCATTGGACACTAAGGAATGGATTTACATGGATGTAGATCTGCTTTCATATGTGACAGACAGAAACTAAGCAAAAATACAAGATCAAAAACCCACAAAAGTAACTGGAGGGGGGAAAAAAAAGGTAAAAATAAAATCCTTAAACATACTTACCATGGCCAAACATATTTCTCAAGTCTTCCTTTGTGAAGTCTAAAGAGAGTGGATTGGTCCATTCTTGCACCTGAAGGCCAAGATCTCTGGCTAGAATTTGCAGAGTCGCAGTTTTTCCACAGCCAGGAGGGCCAGTCAGCAGCAAGACAGAGCCACCCTGCCACAGAGATACAAAACATGATCACAAATGTGATAAATAAAGACTGACAGTTGGCTAAGGATGAATATTGGTTGAATTTCTCCTGTAGTTTCTCTGGTAATTATCCTCTCTCCCAGTGAAACCCCAGTCACACATTCTGTGCTGTAGATTTACCTGCTGAGTACTCAGAGAACCAGGCCAGGACTCTGAGAGCCTTGCTCTGCTCCTAATGCCTCTGTTAAATAAACTGCATGTGACTGCCAACATGACAGACATTCATCTGGAGAGCCAGCTCTAGTAGGCAAGGCTGGCAATTTGTGTCTCAGAACACTTCTTATCAGCCAAGATTAACAACATCCTTACCATCCTTACACCAACTCAGTGCAGCTGGAAATTCGTCATGAGACTTAAAAATTAACATGGCAGAGATAAAATGCAGCTTCAAACGCAGACTGAGGAGTTGTGATTTATGACTGGATGCCAGAAAACAGTATTTCTGAGCAAAAACTGAATCCACCTCTTAGGAGCATAAGCCCAAAATAAATGTTCAAGCTCTAACCTATGTTCTTAGGGTATTTCCTACAATGCAGAAGCTACAGAATTGCTATCTCTCTCAGTTCTCTGAACCTGAAATTGCATCCAGCTTGATAGTATGGTTTGATAATTTTAGCAAGTTTACCTGCTTTGGCTGCCTCAGAAATATGTGTGTTTTTAACCAGGTTTCAACTTCCTCAATCTTCTTCTTTTGCACGGCAAGGTCATTCTGAAACAAGGTTAAAATATGTGAAAGTTATATACTGAACTCTTAGTTTCTAATGATGAAATTAAAGAATAGAATAAACGCTGGGTAAAATATCAGGAGACATGTTGGTGTGTGCTTCGGTTACGTGTGTGCTCTGCAGAAGCAGTGCCACAGCTGAGGATGATAATCTCATCCTGTTTCCTCAAACAATCAGTTTTCCATTCTTTGTAGTCGGGAAATAATGAGTTATTTATTATTCTTTAAGTGGTAACACTTCAGTCTTGTCTGTGTCAGGATACCTCATAGCTATTGCTGGGGATAGTCCTTTCTACTTTCTTTACTCTAGTACTGCAGAGGTTTTTAGAACTTTTGCAAATCCCACACAGCTGGGTTTCCTCAGTGCTTGGAGTACTGGATGTACTACAATTCAGTCACAGGTTCAGGAGTTTACAGATGGACTGACAGGAAACATCTGAGCAGGAAGCTGCTCAGGAAGCCTGGGGGAACGTGTATCTCCTACAGAGAGAGCTCCCTGGGGTGTGGCTTCGTGCACTGGCTGGCAGTGAATCGATCAGCACTGACAGTGAACCAGTCACCCATAACCCTGTGCTTTAGCAGACAGGGCATGGTGAGAGCCTGGCTGCTGCAGGCTGTGGACAGAAGCACAACGTGTCCCAGCGGTGTCCCCACTAGATGGGCACTGCAGGAGCTCGCACACCTGGCTTTCAGGTCGGTATCTCTCCACCCACGGCAGCTCCTCCTGGGCCTGGCTCCGGCTCCGCCCAGGCCGGGCACAGGGCGGGTCCGCAGCGCACGGCTTGGCTCTTTTCCTGGGAGGAGCCGTGGCTCTGCTCTTCTCTGCCACGGGGCTCGGGTCTCTCTGCTTCTGCCGACGGCCCCTGCCAGAGCCGCCCCTCAGCGCCTTCACAGCAACCGCACAGGGGGCAATGCCTGGGCTTCCAAAGAACTCATCAAACGGCTGTGACAGCCAGTCTGTCACCTGCAGAAACACAAACATCTGGGGAGGAATGCAGCGCTCTCCTCCCCTCCGCTGGGCACAGCTATCTGTAGAAAATGGGAGATTTTTATCAAATTTATCAAATGTACATTGCCGCATGCCTGGCAGTGCCCAGGGCCAGGCTGGACGGGGCTTGGAGAAACTTGGGACAGTGGAAGGAGTCCCTGCCATGGCCGGGGTGGGGCTGGGTGGTTTTAGGGTTGTCCCAAGTACAACTGGTCTGGGGTTCCACAGTTGTTCTGTATTAAAAAAAAAAAGCTGCATTATTGTGCCAGGAGTATTTGGCAGCAAACTGGCAAATCAGAACAAGTTGAGAACTCCACAAATGCACATCCAACCTAAAGAACCAAAACAGAATGAAAAAGCAGTGTCAGCTCACTCACACTTTTACATGATGGCAATGTTCACACTCTCTGTGCAGTGTTCAGTATGTGGCACTTTTTGTCCCCTTTTTAAAAATATCTACAGTGCAACCATTTGTGCATAAAAGTTAGGAAGAGATGGCAGAGGACAGTTATTGAGGCAGCACAGTAAAATCAGGGAGTGTTTGCTGCTCTGCACAGCTTGGGCTGAACCAGAGCCCATGCCAGGACAAGCAACACTGCTGGCAACAGCACCAGGATTTAATTCTGGATTTGAGGAACATCCTGCTGGGACAGGGCGGCAGACTCACCCCAAAGTAACACCACAGGGGTCCTGTGGCAGCCCCTCGGTGTGGGACATGTGAGAGCAGACACAGCATCCCTCAAAAGGGCTGTGAAAACTCTAAACCAGCACTGCAGCTGGCAGACAGGACACTCAGAGCTGGGTGTAGCAGGAGGCTCTGTCTGCAATGGGCTCAAACAGCTCCAGCAAGGCCCTGCTTGAAAAGCCCCCACTGGGAAATACAGGAGGGTTGTCATGCTGCTTTTGGGGTGAATAATACTGAAACCAGGCTGATTCCTCCATCCCAAAGTTCAACAGACTGAGAGAGAGCTGAAGCTGGTAAAATGCCCAGAGAAAGGAACAACCAAGTACCAGCACTGAGAGCTTCTGCAGAGCTGCTGAGCTGGCACGGCCTGGGCACATCTGACTGACAGGGCAGCACTTCAGACCACAAAAGCCCCGTCCCAGATTTTAAAGGCAGCGTCTCCTGACATTTCCCTCCTTGGTGGGTGTGGGGATTCCTTCTGGAGTGGGGATGATGTGATCTCAGGGTCACTGCCTGAGGCTGAGCCAAACGCACACAGCTTGGGTGAGTACTGTAATTGTTTCTGCTGGCTTTACTACAATTGCCTCAGTGTTAAGAATCACAGAATCATTAATGCTGGAAAGCACCTCCAAGATCATCAAGGCCAGCCTTTACTTCACATTTCCACTGTTCATAAAGCATATTCACATTTCAGCTGTTGTTCCACAACAGCAGTGCTTACAGTGCCTTGGTTATAGCGCCTGTACTGTGTAGTGAATAATACTGATTAAAATCTCTTTCTCCAATCATTATCGAGTACACTCGCATAAATACATCTGGTTTGGCAGCCTCGATCCTGCAGGACAAGGCTGTGTGAGGTTCAGTGACCTCTGCACGATCGTGTCCACACAGCCACCGACCAGCTCTGGGGCTGGCACCGGACCCAGCCGCAGCCAGAGCCGCCTCTGAGGGGTTTGGAAAGCCGGGGGCTGTGGGGCGGTTTGCGGGGCTACAGGAGGTTCTGGGGTTCCTCCTGCACCTTCTCGGACACCTCGCACCGTGCCCGGCACCGTTACTGTCACACACACCGAATTTAGGCCGAATTTGCACAGCCACCCGCGATACCCCCGTGAAAGGGGAGGGTCGCTTCAAGTGACACCAAACCAAATCTCTCTTTAGTAAAAGTCAGAACAACCCCCAGTGAAAAAGGACAAGAGGCCTTGAGACTACTTGAGACAGAGACCACGGAGGAACGACCGGGCCGCCGAGAGCCCCTTGCTCGCACCCACCTCCGCCGGCCTTCCTGGGCCGCTGCCGGACATCCTCGGCCGGGGGCCCTCCCGCTGCCCCCGCCGGGCCCAGGCGGAGATCCGAAGTCGGGGCCTGGGACTCGGCGCTCCTTGGGGGAGGGAGAGCCGCGGTGTGGCTGGCGGTGTGGCTGGCGGTGTGGCTCGGTGCCCCGGGACGCGGTGCCCGGCGGTCTCGGGGAGCTCTCGGGGCTCCGCTCCCGGCGCGGCCGCGTCCCCTCACACGGCGCCTTGGGCGGGGTCCTTCCTGCCCGCCGGCTCTTAGCTGTCCGCGCCGCGCCGGGCAGCGCCGTGACGCTATCGGCGCGCGCGGCGGCGGCGGAGGCCCCCGCGCACGTGTCTCCAAGGCGACGGGCGGCGGCCATGAGGAGGCCGAACCTGCTGATCACCGGTGGGCACCGGGGGCACCGCGGGGCACGGCACGGCCCACACCGCAGACCGGGCTGCTGTGGGGTCCAGGCCCGGGGTGATGTGGGGTGTGAGGTCCAGGCCTGGGCTCACTGGGGACCTCTGGCCTTGGCCCAGCCCGAGGTGATTCGAGTGGGGTCCCAGCATGGAGGGATTTGGGGTTTGTGACCCCGGCCCCATCACAACCCGGGGTGGTTTAGGTTGTGAGGCAGCAGCCTGGCTGATCTGGGGTGTGGGGTCCCAGCGCGGGGAGGTTTTGCAGCTCCACTCCTTCATGAGAACGTGGGGCTCCCCCGTGTTACCTGCGGGTTTTCAGATATATGGAGATTGCCCTTCGAACCCTCGCTGTGTGAATGACTTTCCTGCACACAGTCAGAGTTCTCCCCCTGTTTTCCTGTTTCGCTCTCCCGTTTCTCTTTGTCCTGCACCTTTTTGTCCCTTTTTCATCCCCTGACCTCTGCAGTGTGGGCTTTCAGAAGGTTCCAGTTCCCCTGCTGAGGGGTGCTGGAGGGTACCTGCGAGCTCTCCCCTTACCTTGTGCTGTGGGTTTGGTCTCCAGGCACTCCGGGAGTTGGGAAAACCACGCTGGGAAAGGAGCTGGCATCCAGAGCTGGGCTGAGCTACATCAACGTGGGGGACCTGGCCAAGGAAGGTGCTGTGTCACAGCAGTCCCCTGAGCACGGGGACACGCTCGTGTGGCTCTGCTGGGGGTGTCTGGTGCACTGGGAGCCCCTGCACTCCTCTCTGGGACAGCTGGGGGACTCACCTGGGGAGGAGAAGGTTCTGGAAGAGCTCAGAGCTTCCAGTGCCTAAAGGGGCTCCAGGAGAGCTGGGGAGGGACTGGGGACAAGGGCTGCAGGGCCAGGAGCCAGGGAATGGCTGCCAGTGGCAGAGGGCAGGGCTGGATGGGATCTTGGGCAGGGATTGTTCCGTGGCAGGGTGGGCAGGCCCTGGCACAGGGTGCCCAGAGCAGCTGGGGCTGCCCCTGGATCCCTGGCAGTGCCCAAGGCCAGGCTGGACATTGGGGCTGGCAGCTCCTGGGACAGTGGGAGCTGGCCCTGCCATGGCTGGGGTGGGAATGGGGGGGTTTTGAGGCCCCTTCCAACCCAAACCATTCCAGGACTCTGTGTATTAAATCGATTTTCTTCAGTAGGCATGTCTGTAGCAGCATACCTGGTGCAAAGCAATAAATAACAAAGTTATCCTTACATGGATTTGTAAACAAATCCATGCCATGTTCCCTGCCCTGAACTCTGCCTTTTGCCTGCAATCTCCTGAGACAAACGTAACAGTGTAAATGAATTGTGGCAAATGAATTGTGGTAACTCCTCTGGTACCCACCAACCATCTGGGGGCTCTGTGTGCTGCAGGAGAGCTGTATGAAGGCTTTGATGAGGAGTACGACTGCCCCATTCTGGATGAGGACAGGGTAAGTGCAGCCCCAGGTCCTCCCCGCTGTGCTCTGGCTGCGCAGTGCCAGGGGAGCCTGCCCTCCGTGTCGCTGTGCAGGTGATCGATGAGCTGGAGGACAGGATGAGCGAGGGAGGGGTGATTGTGGATTACCACGGCTGTGACTTCTTCCCCGAGCGCTGGTTCCACATCGTCTTTGTGCTTCGCACGGAGAACTCCTGCCTGTACGACCGGCTGGAGAGCAGGTGTGTCCCTGGGCTGCTGCCGGGCTTTCTGAGGGCAGAAATCACTGATCCTCAAACAAACACCGCTGTTTTCTCTGTGCCTCAGACTGTCTCTTGCTGCTCTTGTTCTCTAGGGGCTACACAGGGAAGAAGCTGCAGGACAACATTCAGTGTGAAATTTTTCAGACTCTGTATGAGGAAGCTGTGTTGTCATATAAAAGGGAAATTGTACACCAGTTACCCAGCAACACTCCAGAGGACCTAGAGAGAAATTTGGATCAGATTATGCAATGGATTGAGCAATGGATGAAGGACAATAACTGACTTTTGGTGAAACACTAACTGCTGGATCTCTTCTTGGGAGGGAGGGTTTAATAAATGATATTCATAATTATTGTATTATAAATGAACCTGAGTTTTGCTGTAGCTGTCTGGGGGGTAGAGGAAAGTTCAGAGGAGCCAGCTTGTGATGATTTATAACAGCACCCTGAGAAGCAGCAGAACTGATACAAGTGACTGAAAGGATGGAAATGAGGCAATTGCTCTGAGTAGCAGAAGTTGTGTTCAGTAACTGAGAATTCTTTGGACCTTAAAATTAAAAGCTAACCATGAATTCCCTGTAAGAAAACTTTAAAATTGTGATAACAAATGGCAGTTGAGGCAAATTTGATTTCCAGAGGGTGGAACAGTATCCAGGAAAGGAGCTGGTTTTATGTTGAGTTGTGGGACTAAAACCTGCAGTGCTCCACTGTGGGCTTGGGCATGTGAGGGTAATGCAGAGTGAGAGAGTTTGGTACAGGTTAACGTGGGTCCTTTGCTTTGGAGGGAAAAGAAGTGATGTGAGAGTTATTTTAAAACGATTGCACAGAGTTTTGGAAGTTTGTTCCTGTGTAAGGAAACACTGGGTATGTGAGCACTGGTCTGGAGTGTTTAACAATAAACTTTATTTTTCCTTTTTTCTCTGTCTTCCCATCTCCTGTCCCAGTTATGGAACGTATTCATCTCTGCAAGATTACCCAGGAAATGCTTTTCTTGTCAGGATGGACTTGCAGTGATCCAAAACGTGGTCACGGATAATAAAACACTGTGGGGGATCTGTTCTGATTGCTGTTAAAGCCTGGGCCCCAGGGGGGCAGGGCTGCACAAGGAAGAGAAAACCTTTCTTGTTTTTGCTTGGAAAGACAGCCTTGTGAGGGACTGTAGGGAGTGCGTGCTTATAAGCCTTTTACATACATGAGTTTGTACAGTAAAACAACTTTATTGAAAATTTCTCTTGTGAAGAGTGTTGTTGTTACATGTTTTTACTTTTTTATTCCAGATTTGCTATTGGGTTGATTTTTTGGGTTTGTTTTTTTCTGGTGGCACTTGCGGAGCAACACTGCGACAGAACCCTGATGATATTACAAACCGAAGCGGTGAAAAGCAGGGTGTTTATTGGGAGGATTGTGCCCAGGCGCTGTGTGGGCTCGGGCAGAGGTGGGCTGGTGTGGGATGGGGGTGTTGTGGGGTGTGGGGACAGCCCCGAGCGCCTTTGCAGTGACACCCGCGGTCACCCCCGGCCGCTGCGGGCGGCGCTGGGGCCGGGGCTGCGCTGCGGAGCGCTCAGCTAGGGCAAACCGAGCAAACCAGAGCAGCCAGAGCAAACCAACCAAACCAACCAAACCAACCAAACCAACCCCTCCCTCCGAGCAGCCGCCGGCGGCTCCCGCGGCCGCTCCGTCCCTCCCGCCCGGGGCGGGACCGGCACCGGCACCGGGACCGCGGCGCGCAGGTGGGTCGGGGGCTCGGGCGGGCCCCGGAGGAGGGGATGTCCCCCAGGAGGGTGTCCCCGAGGGGGGATGTCCCCCCAGGTGTCCCCCCGGGGCCGGGGTCTCGCCGCGGGGGCAGCGGCGCTCCCCCAGCCTCGCCCGGCTGCTGCAAACACGGAGCTTTCCTGTTTTTCCAGATAAAATCTGCTCTTGCGGGAGGCGCTGTTCGCCGGTAGGTGAGGGGCCCTCAGTCGGGGAAAAAAAAAAACCAACCAAAAACCCGAAAAAAACCAGGAGGAGAAGATGGAGGAAGAAGAGGAGGATGACATGACACGTGGAGACTTGGGAAACGGATTTGGGAGAAGACCGGGAGGTGTTTATGAAGGGGAAAACTTACAAAATTCCTACTCAATTAGATCTAGGAAGGGATCTGGAAAGACTTGTAATTCCCCCTTGTCGGCAAAGGTAGCAGAAGAAAGCGATGCTGCAGCTCTTCCTGGTCCAAAACGAAACAGCTTTTATGATGGATCACTCAAAAAACCTGCCTCTAGTTCCACACGACAGAATAGCTGTGGTAAGAGTGCTTTGGAAGTTAATTATTCACCATAAGAAGGATTTTTGTCAGTGAAAGTGAGCAGTTCAGCTGCCTCACAAAGTGTCACCAAGTTTAATTCAAGCCACCTGCCAAAATCTCCGAAGGATTCAGAGCAGGGTTCCTGATGGGATCCTCCACCTTCCTCCCAGAACACGAGCAGCAGAACTGCTTCTCAGTGGTCATGGCAGTGACCATTCTTAGTGTAAAATGTCCAGTTTTAAAGTGTTTGATTTTGCATTTGACAGCGACATTTAGCAAAGAGCACCCTGTGGTGGGTGTAGGTATAGATGTGTCTATGAAATTGAGTGGCACTGCTTGGATTCCTGCTTTAAGTAAGTCAAAGTCTTCCCAGAGATAGTACCTAAAGCTTGTAGCTAAATATGCAAAATCTTACTTGCTCTTTACTTGAAATGAGTGAATTGGCTTACTTTAGGGGTTATGGAGTTGTTTTTAGAACCTGCATTGGCATTCATCTCCCTTTTTTGTGAAAGCAATGCTGCTGTAAAAACAGTCAGGTGTAGGCAGTGCTGCTCATTACAGTCTGGCTGCTTTCCTGTCAAATTTGAGTCTTTTGACCAAGGTATTTCTGTGTAACTTGCTTATTTCTCTCCTTTAAACATTTCCCCATTATCCTTTCTCAGTAACCTGAGCTACCTCTGTCTCTTGAAAATTGCCCCTACTTCTAAACAGTGCTAGCTGTTTTTTTGAGCGTGGATGTTGCAAAGTTACAATCAGAAAATAACATAAAAAATTTAATTCTTTTTCTAATCAAGATGGCAGTTTTGTTGGCTTTATTTTAAAGGAAGTTATAAAATGTTTGCCTTTACTTTCTGTCTCTTTACAACAGATATTTTCCCCCCATTTCACTTCCTTAATTGTGAAGCAATGTGTTTGATGTTTGTATTGATGTGTTTCTTAAATCTTTTTATTAGCTCCACAAGAAAAAAAAACCCAAGAGAAAGATGAAAATTCACCTTTGTATGTTATTCGTTTGCAGGGTAAAACCCTCACTTTTATTTTTTTCTTTAAATATTACAATATTTTATTTAATCTACTCTATTAATCCTACAGAATCTAATACTGAAGTGTCAAATGAAGAGCTAAAGCAACAACTTCGGGACGCTCTGGAGGTTGGTAACAGTGCCCAGGGTGCTGCTCTCCAAATCTGCATTTCCTTTCAATGTAGCAAGAGGATCTTGGCATGCTGAAAAACTCAGATGGATCCATGTTCTTGAAATTAAAGAGGGAGTTGGAAGCCTCATTAAATTTCACATCAGGAAACCATAGTGTGAGGTGGACTTAATATTCCAGGGGGGTTGTTTGTGGGGTTTTTTGAGGGGGCAGAGGAAGTACTTTTAAAGATGTAAAGAATATTGAAGGCATTGTTGTAGTTTTCCAGCAAATGTTCATGTTTTATTAAGCTTTGGGGCTTGAAAATCTGTAGTGTAAACAATCTTTGTATTTTTAGTCTGCATTTTTGTTGAAAGTACAAGAAAATGTACTGTTTTTAACAGTGCATTTTGATTTTACTGTGGTTGAAAGCGTTGAGGTGTTGGCATCACAGCCAGCTGACTTCAGCTGTAGAAATACTCTTTCCATCTGCACTATGTTCTTTAACCCCAGGTGAGTCCATGAAAAGACATCAAACAGGTAAAGCAGAGGTTTGTTTTTTGAAGAGGGCAAATTTACATTGGTTTTACAGTCAAATCTTGACAGAATTACCTTGGATTTTACTCAGTGTATCTACTTTGTTTTGCTTCAGGAGCTTGAAATTTTGAAAGTTGAGCTTGAAGCATCTCGAAGACAGCTTGAAGGAAAAGATGAAGCTCTAAGAATCCTGCAGAGCATGGTAGGAGCTGTTCAGAAATCACTTGGTACTTGGTGGTAACAAGGAAAACAGAGGAAATCTTCTGCTACTCCTCATCAAAACCTTAAGGCCTTCCCAGGGCTGCAATTTAAATCATTGAGTCTGCAGGTGTCTACAGACTTGCCTCTACAATTTACTGGAACTAGTGTGTTATTTAAGAAGACTTTACTGTTGTAGCAATTCTCATAATTTTATCTTTGAGGATCCTTCAGGATTTATCTACTAAACATAAAATTAAGGCCTTTTTCCAGTCCCTTGTATTGAAGATTTTGCCAGTGCTCGGAATCCTGCTGCAAAGCATGAGCATTTGGAATTGATTGCTCCATCTGTATGCTTTAAATGTCAGGTCATTCTTTTGTTCACCATTTGTAGTATTTTTGTTCTCTTTCATAACAAATTCTGCTGAAATTGGTTCCTGGGATTTAGCCTACTTACATAACCCATTTCTGGTTGTCTGGTTTCTCCCCTCAGATATTCGTAGCAAGACAGGCCTGGATCAGAGCTCAGGTGTGTTGTAACCCAGTTTTTTAGGGTGTGATTTCCTGCATGAGCCCCGAAGAAGACGTGGTCTCAAGTTAAATGATGCTACACCCTCACTAGCAGGGGTTATGGGTTTGAAACCCAAGTTTGTTGTGCAAGTTAGACTCGAGATCAGAACCCTCTGGGGCTCACGAGCGAGTCGCTGATCTTCTGCAGCCTGCTGTTTAACTATGAATGTGGGCATGAGAATTAACTCAGTTTAATCACAGAACTTGCCTGGAGTATAAAATGCAGAGCTGCATTTTGGGTTTTGGTTGTTTGTTACATTTGCAGGCAGTGTTTGATAAAGCCACGAGCCATACTAAAGCAATGCTTCAGAAAACTGAGGAAGAAAAGAGGACTCTAGAGAAGGTAAGTGTGGGTGTTTCCTTCACACACGGAAGCCCATGGCTATTAAAAGGGGGTTACCAGACTGTTTATTTAAAGAAGTGCATACCTGACATTAATTCCAGGGGTCTTGTTAAAGGAGTTTCTGTTCCTTTTTAGTAGAAAGGGAAATATTAATTTATCAGTCTTTTGATCTAGGCCTTTTCATGCTTTAATACTAATATCAGAAAATTGCCAGAGCTCTTCCTGTGCTTTCAGCTGGTGTTTGTTGTGGATTTCAGTTGCTCAGAGTGAGCTGCACAAGCCCTCAGTGATTCTGCTGAGGCTGCCCAAGGGCTCTGAGAAATGGCTGCCCAGTTTTAGTAGGGAAGGTGCAAAGGAGGTGGCGTTGAGCTCCCTTGTTAAACTGAGTTTTTGTCTTTCTTGCTCTTACTGTTCTGTTCCACGTAACAGGGGTGGGACAGGGAGATGTGGCAGCATGGCTTTATCTTTGGTGGAAGCCTCTGGAAGCATTTTTCTGTAACAAAGTCCATAGGCCAGTGATGCAGAAACTCTGGTGTCTGGTACCAAATTTGTTATTAGCAGTGTCACAGATTGCCCCTGAGATCTCTGCCAAGCCCAGCACCCCTGGCATCCTTCTGATGGGAACTCTGTAATGAGCTGCTCCAAGCTTGTTTTGTTTCCACAGGAAATAAATATTTTGCAGTGGGAGATTGAATTTGATCAGGACAGATTTAAAAACATAGAAGACACCTGGACAGAAAAATATGACAGGTATTTGGCTTACACTGTGTATCATTGGGGTTTTTGTTTGATTTTTAAAAAAATTGCACTGAGTGCTCTTTGTCATCTCTTTTGTGTTCCAAACTTGCTTCCTCAGGTTCTTTGGGGGTTTGGTGTCTGGAGTCAGGCTTTGCTAGGCTGAGGGTTTTTTTTTTCATCATATGACGTTAGCCAGCTGGGGACTGATTATCCTTATTTACCTTAACTCTAGACGAGGCAGAGAAAATAATGGCATATGCATGCATGTGGAAATATGATTTCCTGGTTAATCATTTCTTTATTGTCCTGCACTGTAGGTCTGGGCGTGACTACAGGTGAAATGCAGTGCTTTAGAGAGAGGCTGATCAGGAGGCTCTTTGTTAAATAAGAGTCACTCTGGGTGGACAGCAGGTGTGGTTGGGCAAGAAGAATGTGCCAGAGGCACTAAACTAATAATACATAACAGACCTTGAGAAATGGCACTAGCAGACTCCCTCATTTAAATGTTGAAATTGTATCTCTGAAGCCTACCCATCAGAGCAGTTATTATTGTCATTATTTGTTATTACAATTATTGCTGTTGTTTTTACAATTCAGCATATGTAGCATATTTATTTAAATATGTTTCAACTTCAAATCAAAGAATAAGCCAAAAGTTTGCAAATTGTTCCATAGATACATTTGTGAAGGGATGCCTCTTGAAAAGCTCTCTGGCTTTCCTGGCTGAGGAGGTTGGAAGTGCAGATGAGCACTTTGGAGCACAGAACTGGTGCTGACTGATGAAACATACAGACATAGCTTCAGAAAACTGACAGGGGCTCAGCCTGCTTTGGAAAACATCTCATATTTTTCTGATAGTTTTCTGACATCTGAGGCAGCAGGACAAAAAGAAGGTGCATTTTCCTTTGGCTTTTTTTGGAGTGAAATAATTCAGACAAGGCTGTATTTACTGACAGCTGAGGAGATGCACCAAATAAATTGTATTGCTTTGACATTTAGGACATCAGATTGCCACTGTTCTGTTCAAAAGGGAAATACTTCAAGGAAAAGTGCATTATCAGTGCATATTGCGTGTTCTCACGTTGCAGCACCTGAAGGCACAGCTGTTCTTGAAAACAGGATTCAGACTACAGGAAGTTTACAGACCTGAGCTGTCACACCTCTAATACCAGTTTTGTTCTTTCAAGGAAGTAGGATATTTCTAGCAAGTGTTTCAGAGGTTCATAATTACCAATTTCTTAGTGTTTCTTATGGAAATGTAGCACTTACATTCATCTCTTGTTAAAGCTGTGGGCACTGCCTACTTACACGAGTGGTTTTTTGGTTTTGGTTTTTTTTATTTATATCTACTCCTTTCACTTTTGATTTTTTTTATTCCATCCTTTAAGTAATCCTAATTTTAATTTGCAGAAATATTAGATACCATGTTTTAACAGGTTATTTTTAAAGTTATTGAGTGCCCACTTAAAAACATTTTAAAAAATATAGTAAAGTAATTTTCTAACTTCAACAGGATATATTGTGAAAATGCAGCTCTTAAGGACGCGTTGAAACTGAGGACAGGAGAAGTTAAAACACTTAAAGCTGAAAATGCAAGTAAGCCAGCAACAGCTATTCCTTTGAATATACTGTTTTTCAGGAATAATTCAGGATTCAGTTGTGATGGAAGCTTCCTGTGGGGATCAGTGTCTTGCTACTGGCAGCTGATCTTAGTGGATATGCAGAAGCCTGGAAATTAAACTGGAAAGCAGCCAGGACAGCCACTTAATCAGAGGACTCGAGTCCCTTTCCTTTATTTTTGCTTTCCAAAAAGCTTTAAAGTCATTCCTGCCCCAGTGTTGTGCTGTTCTAAATGAGACACTGCCTGACTTTTAAGTGTACAAAGAGATGAGCACTCAGTCCTGAGGCAGAGCAATACAGGAAATGGTCTCTCTCTAAGTGGGCCATTACTTCTGGGAGAACACAGAAGGAGAAATGACTGGGATACGAGTTTCTACTTCTACACTCTCATCTTGTTCCCAAACTGATGCTTGAACTGTAAAACTGCTTCGTTCAGGTGTAGTTGAGCTCAGAAGTTAGGAAATCTGAGCAGCAGATTCTTGTCATCTCTTTCTTTGTTTTAATTTATAGTCCTGAAGCAGCAGTGCTTGGAATTCCTTGCAATGCTCGATGTGAAACAACAGAAAGTTTTTCAGGAGAACATGTCATTGAACAGAAGTGACATTACTGATTTTACAGGTCTTGAAGTAAGTATTGCCTACGTGTTTTTCCAAGTGGCTGCTTTAGAGACATGTTCGTTTCAAAACACATAGAGAAAATTCATTGCTCATTACATATTTCTTTATTTAAACCCATTTTTAGCTAATTAGCATGTGCTTTTGCATGCCTGTTAATCATTTTCCTCTTCCTGCTGCGCCTTGCAAAGGAAGATCAGACAGAAGAAGGCATCAGGCTATTTTTCACAAGCTATGATGCTTGTGATGCTTGTTTTTCTTCCTCCTAGCTCTTAAACCCTGCTGCGTCCTCGTGCTTCACTGAGCCCAGTAGTGTCCCAGTGAGGGCTGCAGGGTGTGGCACACCCACCTGTCGGGTTTTGCCTGAAAACACACCTGTCATTGTGAGTCAGGAGCTTTCCTCTCCGCCTCCCGCACCTGCTCCCGCTGCCTGGCGCTCCCTGTGTGGTTCCAGGGTGGGTTTTTGTGCTGGCTCCTCTGTGAGCAGATCCTGAGCTGTGGTTTGCTTTGGGTTTTCAGCTGGCAGTGCTCGGAGCCTGCACCTGCAGTCCTGCTGAGGGGCAGCCCTGTCCCTGTGCCAGAGTGGCAGCTCTCGCTCGGAAGCAGCTCCTCCATCTCAAGCAAGAGGTGACAGTGCCTGGCTGGGTGGGGACAAGGGGGGAGTGCTCCTGCACCTGTCCAGAGAGGGCCAGAAACTCTCAGCCGCTGCTTACACAAACTCAGGTGTCTCACAGTCAGTCTCACAAATGATGTAAAGTTTGTTTGTGATGCTTGTAATGCCATAATTCTTGATGGTAGAAAAAAAATGTAGTTACATCTACTCAACTTTACTAGCTAAAAAAATTATATTTTTTGCATTCTTTTTCCTTCTGCCTGTATTTTTTAATCTGAAAAAAGGGAGCACACCCTAAGTATATGCCCTCCTGAATGTACACACTGTGCACGTGGACTGGCACTGAACCTTTTCCTTCCTTCCTGGCAGTGCATTTCACCTCTCCCTTGTGTTGGCATCAGCACCCACAGCCCGCTCACCCAGCTAGGTCAGCAAGCTGACCTGGCTGGAAAAATATCTGTTTACCTCACACCTAAGTCAATGATGTGAATTCCAAGCTCCTAATTTTTTTTTATTTAGTGAAATTGTGTGGATTTAGAATTTTTCTTCTCATTTGTATTTGATTCTGCAAATGTGGGAGCCATCCTTGTGCTCCTGCTGCAGAACTTCCAGCTTAGTAAATGGTTTTGAAAATAGGTGTTGGCCTGTCCCTTACGATCCCTGAAACGGATTTTGGTCTCTTGCTCCTTTTTCTCCTGGCCCAGTTGTGACAGGATATTATTTCCCTCCTTGAGCTCTTGTACATCTGCAGAGATAAACAAACACACAGAGATGATTGTGTAGGTGGCTGGGGGTGTGAACATGTGCAGACAATGAAGAGTAAGGACTTTAATACACATTTCAAAATACATTTCTTTACATGTCAGGAAAACCCGCTGATTCCTGCTACTTCCTTGATTATATTTACTTTCAAGCTGTGTCTTAAGATTCATTTTAGTTCTGATTTTGCTTCCAAATTAGCTAATAGGCTTTCAATTTTCCCTGAATTAAAACCAGCTTGACAACCTGAAGAAGAGTAAGGATGAAGCATATATCATGGCAGATGCCTTCAGAATTGCATTTGAGCAGCAGCTGATGCAGAGGAAGGACCAGGCCCTGAGGCTGGCAGAAGTGGTGAACATGAAGAAGGAAACCAAATTTGCAAACTGGAGACGTCTGCGAGGCACTGGTAGCTGGGCAGTCTGTGTGTCTGGGGGCTGGCTGGCAGAGCAGGGAGCAGGAACCCCTCTCCCTGTTTGAAACGTGCTGGTGGCTCAGCTGCTGACCGAGGGCTATGAACAGCAGCTGAGAAAAGCTGACTTTGGGCTCTTCTAGATGCTACCAGCAACTTCTCTGGGGTTTGGGTTTTTTTAAAATGGAAGCGTTGGGGAAGGAGTGGAAATGCAAAAAAAAAAAAGTATAGTTGGAACTTTTTAGCTCCAAATGGGGTATTGAGCAACCCGGTCTAGTGGAAGGTATGAAAAAAGATGAGCTTTAAGGTATCTTCTGTCTTCTAATCATGGCTATTCCATGATTCACTGAAGTACTAAATAGATTTTTTTTCTGGCTTTTTTCTTAAAAGATTTTTTGCCTTTTATCATGCATGTGTCTCAATTTTAGTGTTTATTAGTGTTCTTACACTAATACAGAATTACAAAGCCCTGTAAAAGAGGAAAAATTTCAATCTGTAAAGGAGGAATAATTCTAATGATCTTTTATTCTTTTAAAAATTATAAAGGGATAAAGAAAAGTACTTAAGTGCTTAAATCATGGTCAAAACCACTGCAGACTTTAGGAATGGCACAGTATATTTGTTTTGACCACTGGCCAGGAGGTGCCAGGCTTAGAAGTGTGGTGTGTCTCCCAGATTCCTTGGGCACTGCTGCACTACAACAGCAGAACCTTGAGTAGCTGTTTCCCCTGTACTGACACCATTGCTTTCAGGTTTTGTTACTTGGCACATATGTTCCATAATTTTAATGTATTTTGCTATTTCTGGAAATCTTGAAAACTTTAAGTGACCTGTGTCAGAGGATCTTTGGGTTTTTTAGGCTACTTACCATTTAAAAACAAATTAGCACAAATTATTGTTTAACTAGAGTGTCAAAAGTATATTTTTCATGGAGCAAGAAGAATTCTCAGTGTGTCCACGTGTAAGTCTGTGTAGGCTTTATGTGACAGCAGGAGCAGTGCTGCGAGGCAGGAGCCTGCAGTGCATGCATAGAAGAACCTGCAGCTCCCATTGCCCATTTTGATGAGACCATCCAGATCCATCTTTATCCCAAAGTAGTTTTTCCCTTCCTGAGCAATTCTGGTGCACTTTTGTTTTCCTTAGAGCGTGTCAAGTTACAGGGGAGCAAGAACAACCTGGGTCGGAAGCTGTCCAGCCTGCTCTCGTCAGATGGGGACTGCAGGAAGCTGGAGGAGCTGGACAATGCCCACGAAATCCTGCGGATGTTGATAGACCTGGTCAGTGTTTGGTTCACCCTTGCGGAGCACGTGTTTGCTGGGTTTACAGCCTGAGCTGAGCATGGCCTGCTCTCCTTTCTGTGGCCCGGCAGGTGAACGACAAGGAGGAGGCCCTGGCGCACCAGCGCAAGGTCAGCTACATGCTGGCACGGGCGGCCGAGGCCACGGAGCCCGGGCCGGGGCAGGAGCGGGGGGACATGGCGGGCAGGTGTCGGCTCGGAGCCCAGAGCCCCCCGGCCGCCCCTCACACCGACGGGCATCGCCTCGCTGCCCTGCCCCTCACGGGAGCACCGCGGGCCGCAAGGCTCCGACGGGCGCGCTCCTGGCCCTCAGCGCTCGGGAGGGCTGAGCGACCGTGCGAGCTCTCACTGTAAACGTGCGTGGGACCAGCTTTTAAAACTTTGTAGTTTTATGGAAATAAAGCTTCTCAAGGAAACACCAAGAACGGTGCTGTGATGGCATCACTGTGGGGCTGATGTCACAGCGCGGGCGCAGCGGAGATCCTCAGTTCCCCTGGGGAAGGGTGTGCTGGCGCTTCCCTGAGCCCACAGGGTCCAGTGATGGAGGGTGACGTCACTGAGTGGGTGTGATGTCACGGGAGCAGGGCCTGAGGGGGGCTGATGGAGCGGCAGTGACGTCATTGAGTGGGTGTGATGTCACGGGAGCAGGGCC